>NC_071388.1:158993448-159240948 GCF_022682495.2 Desmodus rotundus
TGGAGCTGCGTGAGTCTAATCTACAGCATTTCTCATTTCTAATTTGCTGCTGCAGTGATGGATCTATAAATAAATCAAATGCTGTGGAAACACAGTTGTCTACAGCCGCTAAGTTTATGTATCCTCCCCTTACACCAGGCAGAAGAATGGAAAGAAAACTTCCTTGTTTAAGAAAAATAATAGCTTCTGCTCCATTACATCTGATCTGTAATAATGGGAGTAAGTATACCTGCAGGGAAGGAATCTGTTGACTGGCATTTTGCTAACGTACAATACACTCTATTTTTTTTAATGGAATTCATTATTGACAAATCCCACCACTTACCTTCTTAAAGACCCGAATCCTACCAAACTCTACTACTGTTTCACTGTGGTCAAATTATTAAGACAAAGAGAAGCTCCTGCTGGGAAGATAACAATAGGGATAACTCAGACTCAAAATAAACATAAGACTATCTTGAAGTCCTAAACCAGCCCATACAGAACACCAAAGAAACTTTTCCCTAACCGATCATCAAATAAAAGGCCGTGAGCCAGCAGCCAGTGGGTCTGCAGAGCTGGCCTCCCTGCTGGCAGCTTCAGAAAAGCCTGAAGAGAACAGGGGAGCGAGTTTATATATCCCACTGCCTCTAACAGAAGTGTCCTGACTTTTCCTTTATGTTTGATTTTCTCCTCCAGGAACCACCCTGCAGGACAAGATTGTTTTCCCGTTTGTGGGGAAGGCATCTGGTTTCCACATTCTTTCACATCTCTGTGGAGTACAGACAACATTCCTGTTGAGATAAGCTGCGGGGACGGACCCACCTTATACAAACCAAAGAGTCCCAGGTCCCGCAGCACACTCAGAGCGCTGACCCTGGGTCCTGTAGTGATCTCTCCCGCTACCTGCAGGCGAATCTTCACTATCTCCAGCGGGTTGGTGAAGATGACCTGAGAGCCGCCGGCCTGCGGGGCAGGGAGGACAGACAGAAGCAGATTTCCAAATCAGAGCCCAACTGGCATTGTAAGGAAGAAAAATCCAGAAAAGCCTCCACATTGTACCACTTCATGTCTCCCTCTTCACAGGGAAATGAAAGGACGATGCTTTGGCCAGTTCATGAGGATGGACTCAAACTCTCCTGAAGCCAGTCTACGTCTGGGTTTGTTTCTGCTTGAGATGTCAAGAGTGTTTCTCAGACTGGTCTTTCCAGGGTCAGCCCAGCCATATTCAAAATGGCAAAACTAATAAACTCATTTGGAAAACAAAAGTGAAGCCAGATGTGGCAGCTGGGAGCTCCCAATGAGAAGGAAAGAGATGCTTGCTATCTTTTACGAGTTGAAGCTAAAATTCGGATCTACAGCGGTTTGGTTCCTCGCCTTAGCAAGCATTCGCTTTATTTAGCGCAGCCACCTGCTCAAACTTCCTTGGGCTGAAGAACAATTAACACAACTTTGCCCCTTGGAGGTGCCTTAAATCAGAGGAGAAAGTCTCCTCTGGTTCAAATTCTAAGATGTATTATCCTGAGCAAAAACTACATAGTAACACCCACACAAAAGTAGAGAACTGAGAAAGACAATTTCAGTATCGTTTCAACACAAAACCAGAAAGTCTTCAAAGCAGAGCTAGGAAATGGAACACCTGGTTACCACGAGCGCAACACAGGCAAACCAGAGCCACGCTCCACACTGCCTAGTGGTGACTGACGGAATCTGGATAAAGAGTGCATTTGCATCTGAAATCTGTCAACTGGTAGTGGAAAAAAAGAATGTGTGTATGTATATGCACATGGATATATAAAAATGAATACATTTTTAAAAACATATATCTCCATTTATGAAGTGAAAAAAGTCTCATTTGTACATCTACATCTCACCTGTAGCTGTTTACATTATATAATCATAACCATATTTTTATAATCATAACTATATTATATAACTTCATTGAAACAGCATGTCATGTGTGAAGCAGGAAATGTGCCTCGTTGGGGCATTGTAATTCCACAGGTATGGGAAGACTACAAATAATAAACTCCTGTGCAGCATTTGATGCCGCTTCAATGTTCTATGTTCATCCGCATTCCTGTTCATTTTTCTAAATCCCACAGCTTTCCCAGACCTCCTTCTGAGGGGCAGCAACAAGCCCCAGCCCGTTCTCCTAGGTGCCCTGGGGCTACAAACCCCCAACTACTCCTGTTCAAGTCCTGACCCTTTACTCCTATCAACACCCACAACTGCCAGCACTGACACAGGGTTCCTCTCCTCTTCGTGGGAAGCTTATCGCCCTGGTTTCCCCAGGGCCCTAATCCCCTTCTTGTCCACCCAGCGTGGGGGTGCGGAGGTTTGCCCTCTCTCCAGGCTTTGTGCAACTCCCAACTCCCGCAGTCCAGACCACTGGCGCACAGGTCCCCGAGCGACCGACTGACCCAATTTTGCAGGTTGATTTGCCTGTCTCTCATTTTTTAATCTGTTGCACTACAGACAGGAAGAAGTATTTCAATCTTTCAATCTGAGCAAGCAATACTTTCAAAAGTATTGCTGGGTGAAAAATTATGTTAAAATGATAATCCAAATAATTGCTCCCGTAGCAAGTTTTGAAGACCAAACCAATTGAAAAAGTTTGCTACTTCCTTGAAATCTCTTGTTTAAATAATGGTTGCAAAAGACTGCCTTTGGGAAAATGCGCTTTATGTTCTAAACTAAAGCAGATTAAAAAAATAATAACCACAAATTTTTATTATAATCCCCCAAATTTGCCATCACCAGACAGTGGCACCCCTGGGTGCCACTTTTTAAATGTGGACATTATGTTTAAGTAAATATAAAGTTCTTTCATGTTTTTAATCATTAGTAAATTATAACACCCCACAGAACAGTAGTACCCTAACCAGCATACCCCACCCCAGAGTTCCCTCCTCCCTTTCTTTTCTCATGGGCACTTTTGGAAACAATCGCTAGTTTATTGAGATTTGCATTCCTTTAACAACTGTTCAGATTTCTTCCTGAGCGTACAGGTAACAGGCTCTCTGTGAGGACAGCACAACTGCGAAGGGAATAACTGCATTCTACAACACAAACCCAGTACCTGTGCTGTGCTCTGCAGACGTTGCCCAGGACACATGCTGAGTCCCCACCACGCGCTGACACAACCCCACAACTTGTCTGACACGGACACATGTGATCTGACAAGTGAGCATGCAGCAAGGCACACACCCACCCACAAGTTTGTTCACACCTATGCACTGCATTTGAAGGAGGAGAACTTCTAGCAATTGCACAGTCTGTATGTGTTTTAAAAGTCAACGTATATTTTTTAAAACATTATAGTAGGCCTAGGAATATGCAAATACTATCCCGAAACACTGAATAATTATAGAGAAAATAAAGGTTGTGATTGTCTTAAACTTTGAATATTGTATAACACTTAAAAGGAAATGTATATGGCAAATATGCACTGTCCTTTTTTTAAAACTCTAAGGTTGACTACTATTTTCTAACATATTAAATTGTAGATGGGGGCGGGGGAATGAAATCTTCAATTAATTCAATCACTCAGCTAAGAAACCTAGTAATATAGAACAGGGATTATGATGTTATTTCATCCTTAACTATGTTTCCCCTCTGAGAAACAAATACAAGAAAATATCATTTCTCCTCTATTTTAAGACTATTGATTATAAGTGATACCATTAATACAGCTTTTCACAGAAAAAACCCACTGCTTATAGCACATATAATCAGTGAATATACAAAATTGCAGGAGTGTAAAGGTGTGAAGTAAAAATATGGTAACTTTTCAATGAAAAAAATAGTACCTATATTTTTATAAATATGCTCATAAAAGCAACAAAATTAAACAAAATAAGTTTAAATGTCCAATAAAAGATAGTTAAGTAGAAACAATTTATGCTCTTAATCAAATAAGAAGATTGGGAGATCGGGTAATAAAATTATGCCAGTGAGATAAACAGAACATAAAATGTTAGGTACCCATTGATGACAAATACATCAAAATTTACTGAAATTTATCAAAGTCAGAATGGCTTAGAGATGAAAACACTGGCTGCCTCCTGAAAAAAGAAATAAGTAGCTAGGAGAAATAATTTTCAAAGCATACCCCACTGCATCTTTTAAATTCTGAATTAAATGAATGTATTAACTACTCAAAAACAAAACAAACAAACAAAAAACCTCCCCCAAAATGAGAAACAGATCAGTTCTTAGAAGCAATGGCTTCTTTCAAAGACTGGGTCCTCTCTCACACATTTTCCCCTGTGGTACATTTGGTAATTTATGTACTTGAAATGCATTTTTAAAAACTACCTGTAGTTCCAAAACTTTAAAAAAGCTTATCTATGTCTTGGCCACTGTGAATAATACAGCAATGAAATAGGGGTGCATATATCTTGCAAATAAAGGTTTTTAAGTTTTTTGGCCCTGGCTGGTGTGGCTCAGTTGATTGGTCACCACCTACAAACCAAAAGGCACTGGTTCAATTCCCAGTGAGGGCACGTGCCTGGGTTGTAGGCCAGGTCCTCAGCTGGGGGCATGTGAGAGGCAACTACACATTGATGTTTCTCTCCCTCTCTTTCTCCCTCCCTTCCCCTCTCTCTAAAAATTAATTTTAAAAATCTTTTAAAAAACTTTTTTTCTGGCAGATACCCAGAAGAAGGGTTGCTGGGTCATATAGAAACTCTATTCTTAATTTTTTGAGGAACCTCCCTGCTGTTTTCCATAGCGGCGATACCTGTTTACATTCCCACGGGCAGTGAATGAGGGTCCCAATAGATTTTTTTTAGAAAGCTTATCTCTCCTTGTATATATATATAAATATCAAAAAAATATCTAGTGATCTGAAATATAGGCACTGAATATATATAAAATTTCAAATTTAACCATGACGGTAACAGAGCTACATCGTCTTAAATAAACATAGTCTAATTTGACACCTTGTTCTTCTGGTACTGATGTTTGCATTAGATAACATACCATTATGTACACCTTTGATGAATTTTTTCACTCACCAAATCACCAAAATTAACTTTTAACTCTCTAATTGCTAAATTTTCCTCTTCAGGAAAAGGCTGCTAAATTTTCCTCTTCAAATTGCTGCTCATATTTTTAAGGAGAGGAAAGCATTAATATTACAACTGACTTAGATTCTTTTGTTTTTCAGTACTGAGTTGTCATTTCTTTGTCGAGAACTGAGTTACAAACGACACAATAAAGGGAACAGATCTCATTTGAATGAGGGTTATCTACATACAACAGACATGGAAAGAAAGTAAAAACTTCCATTTAATCTCATATCACATATTTTTTCTTTTTAATGACAAAATAAACCAACTAACACTGACAGCAAAAGTTAGGAGGAAAAGAATGCAATATTGAGATGTCACCATGCTGCTGAGGCACCAGAGGCCAAGGGGCCGCACACAGGATTGGGCCTGTTCAACCCCTGCCCTCACAATCCCGCCCGGGGCAGAGTCCACGGAGAGGCTGGGGACAGGGCCCTGCCTGTGCGAGTCCCCCGTTTACATTCCTTTGATCTGTTGTCTCCTACAGTTTGCAGCTATTTCCCTCCAACCACAAAATGTCCAATCTGAACAATCATTACAAAGTCTCCCTTTACAGAGACTGGTGAAAGTCTAACTTTAATTTAAAGTCACACCAGCTCCTTGAACAGAGGTACAAAATATGTGCATTTACAATAACCAGAAACCTAATAAAAGTCATTAGTTGTCACTAGGACTGACTGAAGAGGAAAAGGAGTAGATAGTGACTCTGTGTCACATACCATCAACCGTAAACACTTTTAGACTTTTATAAAGCAATGAGAAATGCTATGGTTCTTTCCAAAATAGTCTAGGGTAGCGATAGTTTAAAGAGAATAAACTGCAGTTTTGCTCAGTGCTGAGTGATGATACCTGCCAGGGTGTTGGGGAATGAAGAGAGAAAACTACACACACCCCTAACTAGGGTAAAGAAAGAGTCTAAACTCCTACATACCTATCACAAGCCACGTTGACATAAATGCATGTGGACTTTCAACTTGTGTGCATATGTATGTGTGTGCACATAAGTATTCAAGCACAAAGTTGGGACCACACTGATTCCAGGGGATGACACCTGGAGAAACTATTTCCAAACAACTCTTCAGAGGTGTGCAAGCTCCGTGTGCTGAGGAAGACAAAGCACAGAGGGCTGGCTAGCTACCGACCTTGGCTCCCAGGGTTAGTAAAAGCTCCCACTAACAAGTGGACTTCTTGCACTTAATATAGGTGTGTGTGTGCACGGCACATGTGGGCTGAAGGGAGAAAGCAGGAGAGAGTGGAAAGATTCCAGGTCTGGAAGGTTGTTGACCTACACTGTCATTAACTTTGTAACCTTGGAGAGGTCATAACCTTTCCATTCCATGGTTTCCTAACATGACAACAGAGATCCCAACAAGTGCCCCATCTATCACAGAGCTCTTGCGCACTAACTAACGTGAGCGCGCCATGCAGATTGAAAGCAAGATACCAGGGGAAGGGGTGGGTTCCTCAGGAGGCTAGGTTCACACGGGGCTAAGGAAACACCTGCAACATGATGGATTTACATTAGCCCTTTGCTGAGCAATAAATACATTCTGAGTTTTATGACTTCTGTCCATTCATAAGCATACATCCTCTAAAAGAGGTAATGTGATCAGTCAGGTAAGTGCTCTGGTTAGAATTAACGACATAAAAAAAGATACCACAGAGATGTTTAGAAAATACATGTATGTCAGTCCATTTAGACTTTTAAACTTTCTGCTCTGTTGACTTGCAAAGATACTACATTTTTTCCCAATTAAGTTTACAGATATGTCTAACTACCAGAGACTCCATTAAGATAATTCAGGGACAAGTCATAGACTGAGAAAAATTTCATAACACATATATTTAACAAAGTACTATCTCCATGATATATTAAAGAACTCCTAACAGTCAATAAAAATACAAATATGAACAACCTAATGAAAAATTAGCAGAAGATTTGATCAGATACTTCCCCAAGAAAGATAGATGACTACCCAATAGACACATAAAAGGATGCTCAATATCTCTAGGCTTCAGGGAAATGTAAATTAAAACCACAACACGGCATCACTTCGTACCAATTAGAATGACTGAAATAAAAAAGACTAAGAATGTGGAACACAGGCGAGGATGTGGCATAACTGGAATGCTTCCTTCCACGCTGCTGAAGAAACTGTGAGATGGCCCATCCACTGAAGAAGCAGCTGGCAGTTCAAACTGAAAATACATCAGTCCTATTGCACTCTTAGATATTCACCCAAGAAAAATGAAAGATTATGGCTCCTGAATACATTTTGTTAAACAAAATTATGGCAACAAAGAAAGAATGCATTTTGTACGATTCCATTTCGATGAAATCCAAGAAGAAACAAAACTAGTGACTGAAATCAGAACAGTGTTTACGGGGGGGAGGGGTGGGAAGAGTTCACTGGGAAAAGGCATGAATGAATCTCCGGGGGTGAAATGCTCTATATCTTGTCTTGGGAGGTGATTTCATGGGTGTATACAATTGTTAAAAACTCACTGAGCACCGCTCACTGAGTGTCCCGAATAAGCTCTTTTTAATTGATGGGAAAACAAAAAACCTCATTGAGCTGACTGACATCTAAGATCTGTTCATCTGTGGTATATTAATTATACCTAAATAAATTTATATGTTGATAAAAATTTTTAATTTACATATACACAAAAGTAATGAGGAAAGAAAGAGAAGGTGCTGAAAAGTTGACTGGGCTCATCTAGACTTATTCTGAGACATGGAGAAGGCCCTGACTTGATTCCCCAGACAGCATTACAGAATAAAAAGAGCAGGTCTTCAAATCACGACATCTGGGCTCACACGAAACCCGCAGCGTTTGTTAACTGTGCGTCTGCGGTGCGAGGTGGCCACCCTCAGCTGCTCTCATCGTAGCAGTGACAACAGCACATTTTACAGTAATTTAAAAATTCCAAATTGACATTAAAATATTATTCTTGCCCACCACAGATTTCATAATTAAACACTCAACTATATGTATTTAGGAATATAAATGTATTTATACATATATAGAAAGAGAGACTTTCTAACAGAGAAATAAAAACAGCCTGGTAAGAATGGCTTACCAATGAGAAGAAAATTATTGGAAAGCTGTTATCACATGCACACTAAAGGCACAGCACGCGCAACAGAGGTGTGCTGAGTAACGGCACACTCACGTGACACTCTTACCCCATCCCCACCCAAAGAAAGGTCAGGCAACTATCAAACCTAAAGTGCAATTTATAGACTCTACAAGAATATGTCAGCTCACCTAAATTATGATAAATTCTGAGCTAGTAAGTCTTTCTTGGGAAGGTTCTGATACTGATATAAAACAAGAGTTTGATTAATGCTCACCACGAAGATTTAAGGTTTGAAAATGCACACTCTGTACTTCTATTCCCAAAGGTTATATTACATTTCTAAAGTGAGAAGTTCCACTGTGATTACCGGCTGCCCTTAGAAACTGAGAGCTTCTTTCATTTGTGATCAGGAAGTCAGAGTGCACAAAACTCCCATCTGGTTTTAAAAAGAATGTGTGTGCGCATGCATGCACGTGTGTACACATACACATGCACAAAAGTGTGTGTATAAAAACCTTAGAAAGAAATATACCAAAATGTTGACAATAAGAAGCAAAATTACCATTTGGTAATATCTCCGGTCAAGGCAAAAGGCCTTAAAAAATTAAGGTAAAAAATGCTGTAAAAGATCAAAGACCTAAATGAAAGAGCTAAAACTGTAACTTTTGGAAAAAAACAGAGGTATAAATCTTCATGACCACAGATTAAGCAATGATTTCTTAGCTATAACACCAAAAGTTCAAATAACAGAAGAAAATACACATAATTGGACTTGTCAAAATGAAAGTCCAATTCTTCAAAGGACAAGGTCAAGAAAGTGCAAAATATTTGCAAAAAACACATCTGATATGGGACTCTCTATATATAAACAAATGTTATAACTCAATGATGAAAGACAAACAACTCAATTCCAAATGGGCAAAGATTCGGCATACACTTCTCCAAAGGTAGATAAATGCCATATTCATGAAAAGATGTTCGACACTGTCAAGTCATTGGCTCGCAATGAGATACCACTTCAGCCACTGGACGACCACAATGAAAGGACAGGTAATACTAAGTATTGGCAAGGGTGTGGCAAAATCAGAACCCACGTACACTGCTGGGAGGAATGGAAGATGGTGTGTCCACTTTGAAAAACAGCCTAGCAGTTCCTTGAAATACTAATTAGAGTTACCATACACCCCACTAATTCTACTCCTAGGTATATACCCATGAGAAATAAAACATGTGCATACAAAACATTTTACATGAATGCTCACAGGAGCATTTTCCTAATATCCAAAAAATGGAAACCACCCAAACATTCAACTGATGAACAGATGAACAAAATATGGTATATCTATATGATGGAATATTATTCAGCAATAAAAAGGCCTGAAGTACATACATATGCCAAAATGTGGATGAAGCTTGAAAACAGGCTGAAAGAAGCCAGACACAAAAAGCCACATAATGCATGACTGCATTTATATAAAATGTCCAGAATTGGTGAGTCTACAGAGAAAGTTTACTAGTAGTTGCCAAAGGCGTGGCTGAGGGGTAAGGAGGGAAGATTAGAGGGCTCTAGATAAAATGGTACCAGGTTTCTTTCAGGGGTGATAAAAGTGTTTTAAAATTGATTGTGGTGACAGTTGCATAACTGTGAATATACTAGAAACTGCTGAATTATACACTTTTTAAGCTGTTATTTAAAAAGTTTTCCTGAAACATAGCAGGCATTCAATGACTGAAAGAATGAATAAAAGAATGAATGAATGGAAACATATCCCAGGTATGAAAGAATAGGGACTTGGAGACAGAAGTGAATTGAATCTCAATTCTTCCATTTACTAAGTGCTGGACTTCACTGAGCTTTTAGCTTCCTCCACTCTGGCTGGGAATAATGATAATGAGATAGTGCCTATGAAGCGTTCAGCCCAGTGCAAGATGCTCGAGAAATGGTAGCTATTATGATGAATTATAATTGTAAGCATGTGTTTTCTCTGGTGATATGCAGGAATGAGTGTATAATGATAAGGAATTCTACTTTCCTATTACCTCAATGGAATACAATTAGATTTAAGATTAACTTTTACCTGGTGAGGATAGTCAGGAATTGCCCTTTTTCTATGAGATATGAACACATCCTCAGTCTAGTCCCCTGCATGGGATAAAAGAAACTCTAAATTTTTCTCAGCCTTAACAGCTTGTTCAATGAGAATGAGTAAATGAATGAATGGAAACATACCAAATATAAATATGGATTTGGAGACAAAAGTGGTTTGAATCTCAACTTCGCCATTTCCTAAGTGTTGAATCTCAACTGAGGTTTTATTTTTTTCAACTCTAGTTGGGAATTATAATGAGACAATGCCTATAGAATGTTTAGCCCAGTAGGAGAAATCCCTACTGCTCATTAGCAATGTAGCACACTAGAACTACATCAAAAGCAAAAGCCAGTGTCAACGATAGCAATAATATTTTAGTTCAGTGGTAGGATCATGGATGCTCTTTTCATTACTTGTTATATCTATATACTGTGTACTCTGTTATATGTATCAAATATCACCTACATTAGAAAACAGATCGTAAAACAAACAACAAGAAACATGGAAGGCCCAGGGACTGGATACTTTAATCTGTTGGTCACATCCCGATCTAGTCAATGCTCACCATTTCTCCTACAGGGCAGCAGCCATTTCATAGCACGACTTCCCTCCTGTATACAGGGTACTCAAGGCCCAGGTCCTACCTAGTGGTCTTTCTGCTGGGAAAAAATCCTATAAAGATAATGCAGACTGCTCAGTTTGAGCCATTGCTTCTCAATTAGCCTACATTAGGTTCACATGAAGTACATCTTTAAAGCTGAGCGGTTTTTGAAAGAGCAGTAGTAGCATTCTTCTCACCTGACAGCATTCAGCCAATCCCACGGGGACATGGCACCCCCCGGGCTGGGGAGGGTTCTCTTGGTTGGGCCCGTGGGCAGCCACTCTCTCTAGGCTTTTATCTCAGGGCTGCTAACCAGGTTTTACTCAGAAAAGAGAATATGGCTATATTCCATAGTGCCTGATATTCTATATGGAGAGATTCATCATTTTTGTTTAAGACTTTATTTTCTGTTGAAATACATCGACTTTTGGGAGAGGTAGAAGATTATGCTTTAACAACCATTTGTAGTGTGATCGAATTCATCAGTAGAAACTCAATAATTGCTTATTTTCTTTCCGCCATGAATGAAGAGATTTAGAGGGGAGAGGGAAAAGGAAAGCAGAAAACATTTAAAGTGAAGAAGTACAGGCAAGCTAATCTTTCTGCCTACAGCCGAACCAAACTGTTTTTCATGCTGCCAATTTCCGCCGAACAATCCATCAAAGCTTCCAGAAATGTCATGATTAAGGAAGAGATTTAGAGTGTCAGCACAACCCTTGAGGCACCCCACATTTCAACAGAAACTCCCAAAGCTCCAACAGAGACAGGGTCCATACCTAGGACGAACAAAAGGACCAAATACCTGATTATGGTTTAACCACTTAGGTTACGTGTCAGACATGGGAACAGGTCAGTTTCGTGGGCAAAAAAGCTCTGGACATTACAAACGGAAACAGACATAATTAGCTACATGGAATGGAGGATGATTTAGGAGATTTCTGGTAAATGTATGCATGTGCTGTGGCAAAACTGAGTTAGGAAAATCCATAACCAAATTGAAACTAAAACCACTGACAAAAAGAATATTTATGATTTGCAAAGTTTCCATCATTAGAAAAGAAAGAATCACAGCACTTACTGGGGTAAAAGAAGAGAAACTTCAGTTTTGACGATCTGCCTAAGCAAAGGTCTTATTCTATGTCCATCATTTGTCCTTCATGAAAAAGAAAGTCAGCCAGAGAGGTGAGTTTTGTCTCTAAAAATGACGTGGGCGTGCAGGCACATACACACACGCACCCCCCCCCCCACCTCTTCCACAAGAACACTGGCTGCAGAAAGGTGAGGGCCCAGGTACGTGCCAGGCTAACAAATCTCATCAAGGAGAGTCTCTCTGACCCTTGAGGCATGTTCTCTGAATTAAAAGCTACAAAGGTCAGTGACCTCATCACCTCAGGTTCCACAAGCAACAGAGGAGGTTTTAGCCAAGACTTTCGGCCAATTGAACTGGAAGTTATTAAGGGTTTCGGGGACAAAATGAATTAAATAACTCTTAATCAAATCACCTATTTCTAAATGTGAAATGAACACCACAAATAACATTAATTTAGCTTCAAACTTAGATTTGAGAATTGAAGTAAATCCAATGTCATGCTCACATTTTAAAGATAGAAATCTTTGTGCTCTAAGTAAACAGAATTCTGAACACATGGCAAATGTGTTCAGAATTGTCAATAGCCTCAACATAGTTACGATGGTTTGTTATATCATCTGGTCCCTAAAGAAGGAAAATTGTAATTATACCACAGTGGCTTACTCAGTCCTACACCTAACATATAATGGCCCAATTAATCTGTCATCTCACACTTTTTTTAAAGTAACAGTTAATATAAATGTATGGTAACTCAATCCACTACTACCATTTACTGTGATATTTAAGAAGAACCAGAATTAGAACTTTAAAAAGTATGCAAGGTAATGTTTCAGGAGCTTCTAAGAGACTGAGCTGACAAAAATACTACCTGTTTTCTGCACTCAAAACCAGTCAGATTATGCAATGAAGTTTAAAAGTCATTCCCTATGATCACTGAGAAAATCTGCTTAGAACCCCTTGAGTTCAGAGGAACGTCATTCAGATAGTATATCCAACGTGCAAGAAAGTTAAAGGAAGATGTGTGCCATGAGAAACGCCCAGCATTCATACGTACACAACCCCCAGCAAGGATCTCTGCAAAAAGCGGAATGGAGCCATCTCTTCTGGTGAATTTGTCCCGGACAAAATCATTAACCTAATTAGAAAGAGAACATCAGTTAGCCAGAATTTCCTCTACTAACTAACATGTTATTGTTTTTCCAAATCAGCAAAATATTTGTCTCATGATAAAATTAAAAATTATCAAATGTCTACCGATGTCTACAAATTTAAAATTTTACAATAGCCTTGAAAGTGTGTCAGTCTCAACAGTATCAGCTTTAATTTTGGCCTAATGATAATCTAAACAAACAACATAAATTTAATGAGAAAGACACTTACAGTCAGTTTAATGGCCTTTTCTGGAGCAACCCCTATAAGCTGTGGTATCAGACCTAGGTAAATGGAGAGAATTGTTAGCCATACAGAGGTACTAGACATGCATAAACAAGCCCAACAAGAAATGGTTTTCTCCGTGGTATTTCCCCATGTAACGTTTCAGGGTTTTCATTAAAATGGGAAAAATGGATTATCCTAAAAACTCTGTATATGTATGTAATCATTATTTATGTCAAATATAATGCTATGCTTTCTTGAGGCTGTAAATCCTTTTCTTAAGCATGCTTCCTTTAAAGCCTAGTTATCTAACACCTCCCCCAAAGTATGTAAGGAAGGAATAGAGCCCCTGGATCTTCTTTATACCTGGAACACTGCCAATAACGATGTAACCCGATGCCCTCCCTTTACAACCCACAGCAGGCAAGCGCACACCGACACTTTGGAGAAGTCAAGGCTGTACGCTGGGAAAGCTCTGCCAAGCATGCTGTTAAGTAGACCCAGATTTTGCCAAAAATGATGCTACCTATGGAATAGTATACAGTGGCTTGATCATTACAGAACACTAACTCCCATAATTTTCTCTTTAGAGAAAACCAGAATTCAGTACTCATTTAAAAGGAAGCCAAAACTGCATAGAAAAACACAGTTTTATGTATCATTTAATGGATATCTTCTACAAGCAAAAGCACATGCCTATTGTATTCTTATTTACTGATATATGTCAAACTTAAGACATTTCAAAAGAATCCTCTTAAAGCAAAGGAAATTATTATTCTTGGAAAGTTAAATTTCCCAGGCTGGCAGCAAACTAGAATAGAAAAATATATGTAAACAATTCAACATCTGTAGATATTCACAGGGCTCAGCTTTCTAAAACACACAGATTACCCAAATTGTTAGCATACAGTTTTTGCACACGTTTTTTAAAGATGCTAACAATAAACATTTTATATCCTTTAAATCACTCAGCCAAGGGGTAGTTATGTATGTGTTTGCAAGCTCACTGCTGATCTTAAGCCTACTTTGAGGACACTGCTGAGTGATTCTCTATGAGTTGAGAGCCAGCAAGTAATCATACATATAGGCTACTGTCAGTCAAACTGAATTATCAATGACAAACACAAATCTGCACACACCTTTAATGGATAGCAGACTGATTTAAAAGAATAAATCAGCAGATGGCAGTCTTAACTTTCTAACCCTCGTGATTATCAGGCCCTATTGCTTTTAGTCTAACTCCCACACAGTTATGTCAGCATGTGTATTTGTTTTACAACTAGCCTCAATGAGACTCATGGAATTTTAATAAAGTACTGATTTATGTCATTTTATCATTGTTGCTTGCAAAGAAATTTAGGCTAATCTGTCAACAATTTTGTCAATCATCTGACAGAATAATGGAGTGGCTCTAAGGAATATATGACAATCTCAATAATCACAGTGTTCACATACAGGATTCCTAGAACCTCCTCCCTAGTGGAAGAGGCTCTGGTTTAGAGCACTGATTTTATCAGCTCACATCCTGAATAAAGCTCACAACCCCTCCGCCTCCTCCCCCTTACAGCTTGCTGTATCTGACTCATTTAGCTAACGTGGTATCTCGCACAAAAGAAATTTTCTGTAAGCATCCATCCCTCGGGAAGGCTAAATGTTTAGTATGTATTCAGGTTCCTTCTGATACAGGACATTCTCTTTCTAAGTACACCAAGGAGGAAGAAAGATCATTATTCAACAACAGCAAGATTGGAAATGTCAAAGAATAAAAAAACTTACACACCGTTCAACCCTCAAATTCCCTATTAAATAAAATCTAGGTGCCTGGGTTTAATACAGTTTCAGACAAGCATCCACATGCACTGATCTGGATGCCAGAAAGTGCACACCTCTTCCATGGAGTACTTGCTGTGCATCTAACATTTAGCGAGGCTAGAGTTTTGTGGACAAAATTAGTTACATTCATTCTCAGGAGCAGGGTATTTGAGCCTAGTCTGATTTGAGAATCACTCTCTCCTCTTATTCTATATATAATGCCAAAAGTGAACATCCTCACGACCCTTTCTTTCACATATCAGTGTATCGGAGCTAGACTTTTCACAGCATGTCTGTACATACTGCTAAGCAGAGGTGTTTCTTCTCCGGTCTGTGAGCATGAAGCTTTGTTCAGGCCCAGTCTTTCTTTCCAAGGACGAGGTTCTAAGCCGAACAGTTCAACAGAGCTCAGGATGAGCTAGGGATTAATGAGACAGTGTGTGCAAACAAACAAGTACAGCGAATTGCGTAAATGCCCTGGACTTAAGCATATAGAGAGTATTTTCAGAGAATTCCAAGTGGCGCCCGAAGGGATTAAAAAATTAATCTCCTTCCCAAAGGAAACCCTAAATTCTAATATGAAAACATGTACATGAAAGTCATTCCCTCTCCAAAAAGAACAAGTTCCTACAAAGCTGATGGGGGTGGAGAGAATTCCGCAAGGGGCTGCTGCCTCTAGGCCAACACTGTGCTCAGCCTAGAGCTGGTGGTAAATTTCCTACAAAAGGAAACCTCTCTGCTTTCAATCAGAGCCACTGTACTAAGGGAAGAAAGGAGCAAAATGAGACTTGGAGCCAAAAGGTTTTCTTTTCTTTTTTGTTAAACTTCAGATGACTCAACGGAAAGAAACTTATCAATGGTGTCCATGGAAGAGACAAAAACATTTCATATTTCTTTCAACTGAAACAGGTGGATAGAGGATAAACTTACCTTCAGGCAGCAGCCTGGCTTCTATTTCACAGAGAAGAGGTGTATTTCTCCTCTCTAGTTCTTTGAGAAAAAAACGCTATTTCTTAGCTGTTGTCACTGTATTCCACCTGCAGACATGTGCCTTGGTTTTTACAAGCGTGGTGACCACAGACCCATGGTAGGACAAACATAGGTTTGGATTCCAAGAAATATAAATAGCAGGAAGACGATGTGAAGACCTTGTCTGCAGATGAATATTGCTAGTTATCAGCAAGAATGTAAAAAGGGAAATGAGCCATGAACAAATAAAGAGAGAAAAACAGCCCTAGTCTGACTGGGCAGGTTACACATTGGTTTTCATAGTGAGTTAAAATCTGCTGCTGGTGAGATAAAAATCACTAACTTCAGCAGCTGAGATGTGCTTACTCACCCCGGTAGAGTCCAAAGAAGCCCTCATAACGCAAGACTTTCTTAAAACAGTCAAAGCTGTTTTTGTACATCAGCTCCCCCACAACGGAGCCGGTGCCACGCTGGTTTTGCATGCGGGTCTTCACCAGATCTATAGGATACACCGCAGTGGCTCCCACAGCTGCAAATAAAACAATTTTTAGGCTTAAAAGACAGCACAATTAAATGGAGAGTCTATAAGGACAATAAATCTCATCTCAAAGGACCAGAATATAAAACACAATCTCTTTTCTCATAAAAGAGACTTTGCTATTTTTCCCTCTCCCATACACAGCTGAACCATGACAGGCTAGCAACCACTGGGATCCATAAATACAGCTGCTTCAGAGAACAACTATAGTGATTTTCAAGTCATCACCAACATTAGATAATCAACACTTGATTTTCTATAACATCAAACGCTTATACGTAACATTTTTTTAAATAATGTATTTCTTTTTATTTTCCATTAAATGCCTACATATTGGGTTGACCAAAAGTTCATTTGCTTTTTTCCGTAAGATGCTCTAGTAGCCTTTAGTTGTCTTTAACTTTATTAGAAATAATTTCATTAGACTGTATTGTGTCACATCAGTGTGCATTAAAAAAATCAAAATTGGTGAATTTCTATGTAGCCATTTTAATACTGAAGATGAAAGAAAATACGCAACGTTTTCAACATATTATGCTTTATTATTTCCAAAAAGGTAAAAACGCAATTGAAACACAAAAACAGATTTATGCAGTGTATGGAGAAGGTGTTGTGACTGATTGAACGTGTCAAAAGTGGTTTGCAAAGTTTTGTGCTAGAGATTTCTCGCTGGACGATGCTCCATGGTTGGGTAGACCAGTTGAAGTTGATAGCAATCAAATTGAGGCATTAATTGAGAACAATCAACATTCTACCATGCAGGAAACAGCTGACATACTCAAAATATCCAAATCAATAAAATTATTGGTGAAAATGAAAAATGTCTTTTATTTTACAGAAAAAAACATGTGGACTTTTTGGCCAACCCAGTATTATAGCAGTTTATCCCTTAAAATGACTCTGTATGTATATATAGGTGAATATAATTTAAAATTT
The DNA here is from genome assembly GCF_022682495.2 of Desmodus rotundus. NCBI lineage: Eukaryota > Metazoa > Chordata > Mammalia > Chiroptera > Phyllostomidae > Desmodus > Desmodus rotundus. The sequence goes on from NC_071388.1 coordinate 159,010,997, forward strand.
TAGTTTACTAAAGCATTTTGGTAAATTAATCTTAGTTACAATTACAATATTAAACCAAATCTCAGTATAATCCTATCCCTATGTACAGAATTTGGTTTAAAAAAGGAAAGGCCAGGCTTTAGATTTCTCAGAGACTGAAAAATGTATAAAATGAACTAGAGTATTATATTTTTCAACTGTTGAAAACCAAAACATGCTTTGCAACTTCTAAAACTGAGACTGAAAAGAAAAATATAATAGTTTCATTAGTTCAGGCTTATTTTGAAAAACTATTAAGTATTTTAATCACACCTGATAGGTTCTTCTCAACAAAGCAATTTCAGATTCTACACTTTTTCTACGCAGAGATTTAAGCCAAAAAAAAGTCTCGAATTAAGCCCAGGAGCAGGGAGGGGAGGTTCATTTTAGCAAATAAGCTACAAATCCAGATATTCTTCAACCAGTAAAAGGCAAGAGGAAAAAAAAATTCAAGCAGAAAAGCAAATGTGAATCAATCTGAGAGGTCGTTTTATTTCATAAGGTTCTGGGATTTGTACCTCCATTCTTGATTTCCTACCTGCCCTCACCCCCAACACCATAAACAGTCTGTTCCCCATTGCTTTGTCCTGGCTTTAACCAGCATAATTAAGGGGAGTGCAGCACTGCACCCAAGACTTCCACATTATGACAGGGGTTTGTCCAACAGACAGACCGCAGCCAGAGGGGCTGTGGCTATGCTATGACAAGTCCTCTGATTGCAGGTGAAAAAAAAATTAAAAATGCTTCAGAAAGCCCTGCAGCTGTGACCTGAGGGAACAATGAACTGCACCTTTGCTGATCTGTCCCGGACTCGTGAGATAGTATTACATGATCACAAGCTTGGAACAGCACACAGACATACCACTCACCTCCAGCAACTGAGCCCAGAGTGAATCTGTAAGCAGACTCGGCAATCTGGAGCCAGACAGGCCTGCCTAAACCATGAGACTGCTGTGGGATAGAAGAAAACATGTAAAAAAAAAAATTGGAAAAGCATACAGCAAACAAAAAAGCTACAATGGATTTTTAAGATTTTAAAATGTATACTTCTATTATTGGCATTGAAAAACCATATCTAGTCAAAGAGACAGTAGCTTTTTTCCTTTTCTTTTCTAACAGCCTATTAATACCTCATTTATCAGCTGCTACTGGGGAATGAGTCATTTTACTGAAGCAAATACCCATTTCAGATATAACATCTTTCCTTCCTTCTTTACATTAACTTAAAATTTAAAAATATTTCTAAAATGTACAAAAACTATCTTGATTTGTAGATCAGAGAATATTGATCACCATTTCTAATGACTGGAGATCATCATATTCGTATGTCCACCATTTACTGCATCAAGATCTAATGCAGCTGTCCGTGCTATCCTCCCACGTCCAACAGCGACTCCCTCTTCTACCAACAGCTTCCTAGTTGTTTCTGCCACCTCCCATCTATTAGTGCTAGAGAAATCACATAACTAGGATTCTATGTAAAGCAATGTCAAGGGCTTCTCTCTTGGAATAACTCCATTTCTAGGGCTCAGAGCCTTATTTCTGGCTTTGACACCACTAAGGTTAGTGCAGTATTTCTGACCTAAACTATTGAGCATTTGCTCTCCTACACCTACGTATTCCCCAACTCCACCTATACAAAGAAAACACCTAAGGGGCTTTAAAAAATAAATCCCCAGGGCCTGGGGCTTATATAATTTTAAAAGGTTTCAAATCATTCTGCTATGCAGCTAGAAAACCACTGTCCTAGCCACATTTATGGTTCTAATATAAAATCTATGATGATAGTAAAGCAAAGGGGAAAATCCTATTGTGATTCAGAATGTTATTGCATAGGTATCCTACAGCATAAAGAATCTGAAATAATTTGTCCACATTAGTGTGTCACTCTTTTTCTTTAATATTTTCATTATGAAATAGCAGTTACTTAACAGTCTGAAATGAAGGAATAAAAACTTGCTTTATCATAATGAAAACTTGAAAAATATTAACTAGAAATAAGCTTTTAAAAACAGCATAATAAAAAGTTATTCATTAGAATAATTTAATGGAGAGGGAATCCATCCCTAAAATCGAAAAGAAAAAAGTTAGTCTGCTCTGATTTGCTTTCATTGTACAATCTCTTCAAAGCTCAATTAACAAAGCTAAATATGGCAAAGCCAGATAGTTCCAAACAATTTGGGAGGCAGACTAGAGAAAGGTTTTGCCTTCTTGTTTTGTAAATTTTACACCACAATAAGCATCATTTCTGTCTCTAAAAAATGTTATTGATTGATTTCAGAGAGAGCGAGACATTGATTTATTGATCGACTATTTATGCATTCACTGATTGCTTTTTGTATGTGCCCTGATCAGAGATTAAACCTACAACCTTGACATATGGGGATGATGCTTTAACCAACTGAGCTACTCTGCCAGGGCTAAGCATCATTTCTGTTTTAACCAAAGCATCTGATATCTAAATATTTAATGTTTTATTGTGATCTCTGTAGGACGAGATCTTTTTAAAAGGTCATTATGGTGGCCATGATGCAGTGGTTCAATAAATTCTACAATAAAAAGAAAATAAGTAATGTTCAATGAAAAAAATGAAATCCTTAAAAAATCTGGCAAATAGTAAAATACCATTACATCAGATAACATCACTACATATTTTATAAATCTCAACTATCCCAACATACCAACTTTATTAATCCAATTATTACATCCAAAGCTGAATTTAATTCATGGAAGAAACCACTATTTAAAAAGTGGAAAATTACACATAGTAGGACATAATCATGATCTTGTAGGAAATACATTTTTTCCTATCAAATAAGCCCAAGCAACTGTATAGCCATCCATTATGTTTGATTTACATGCTGTAACAAAATGAGCAATTAATAACTTGAGGCTGATATTTTTATTTGGACTCTAATATGGGAAAGAGTAGACTATTTTAACAAAACCTTGAATTTAAGTCTAATTTTGAGTCATTCACAGAACAGCAAAAAATGTGCCATCTAAAAAGATAATTAATTTTTGTCTTGTTTGTTACTATAATAGTAATACGAAGTTTAGACTGTCTAGAGATTTGCTATTAAAAAGTACATTACCAAGCACTCAGGACCTATGCCTAATGCAGCCACAGGGGCCCTGTGTTTTTCAATCTTCCGTAAACACACTCCCTTGTGAGACCATAAGGAGGATGCAGACACTCAGCAACTTCTCCCCACAGGGAGACCACACTGTCAGTCCGTTCACTGTACATACACGGGTAAAAAGGCCACACTACGGACAGGACAGGCGACTTGCCACAGGTCTCACTGTAAGATGGAGAGTAAGCAGAGCAAAGGTCACCCCACTGCATTCTCCATCATTCTTTAAGTCAACAGTCCCCAGCATCTGTTTTTGATTGAACACTGCTGCCAGGCAAAGATTTTAAGCACCTAACCCCAATATATGATTTCATTTATAAGCTATATGCATGTTCCACTATACTAATTATATATATGTGTATTTATATATAATTATTTGTTTATATGTAATTACATGTGTAGTTATATTTATAAGTTTAAGTAATATTATAAAATTACACATATATTTCAAACATGCAAAATAGAAATTATTAAAGAGAATAAAATGATTTTTTAAATTTTATTTTTCATTTATTAATTCAAAAACCTTTCAGTATCACTTTAAAGTATTATATTAACTGAATATGCTTCAATTAGTTTTTTAAATGTTGACTAAATACAGTAAGGCTAACCAGTGAATTCTGATACTCTGTTTTAAAGACAAAATAGTTAAAGACAAATGCAGTCAGTAGCTTCAAGGTAAAGAGGGCATTTAATATCACATATTTTGAAGAAATTCAATTTATAACATTTTGACTTCGATTTTAAAATCAATGTGGTTGTTATGCTACCTATTAAACATACAGCATACATGTTTTTAATTTCCAAAAACATGCACATAAACTTTTTTTTCCAAAATCAGAATTTTCAACCATAAAACTCGGTGAAAATAAACCTCATTCTCATATATTATTATTTTCAATCATGTTTCCTCTCAAAAGAATATGTTAAATTAAAAACTCATAGAATAAAAGGGCTATAACCTCAAAAGTCAAGTAACCACTAATTCCCTTATTCACATAAAAGATTTCTCCTGTGTTCAACCACATGTTTTCTTTATACTATCTTCCTTTAAAAAAAGTTTATAAGCCCTACAAAACCCTATGAAAACTAGAGGATTATACTGTGATTTAATCCTTAGCTAAAAACATCTCTAACCATAAATACCCAAAAGCTTTTTGAAAGAAATGTTGCCTCCACCCTTATTAAATAGCACTTATTTTAAAAAAACAAACTATATGGTTACTAAGAAATTTTTTTTAAGGCTCAGCTAACACTATAACTTATGGTTTACTTGTATTCAGGTATGTAAATGAATATAATTAATGCTATGGATTTCACATTATGAATATTCATAAGTAGACTGCTACTGTAGCTGTCATCCCTATTAATGACTGTGTATGGAATTTTTGGCATTTAGGCTGAAAGAAAATACTCAGCACTAAGAAGATTGCCTACCGTGAGCAAATGGGCCAAGAAAAAAGCGCTCTTTCCCTTAAAGTTATTATTATGATCATGAAGTTGATTTTAACAAGATTGTTTTTCGAAGCAAAATAAGAGTGGAACATCTTTTTTAAAAAAGAGTTGAACCCCTTAAATGATTTTTAAACTGTCTCCTAAACATATGTATCTAATAGGCGATGACTTGAGATCTCATTTGGACAAGACACCTCCTTTTGCTGTTGTTGTTAAATGTGTTCCCATCCTATAAATAAGAGCTGGAGAAGACAAGATCATGTCAGTCAAAAGTCAAGCAACCTGCCCACACCAAGCCGCTCCCTGCAGTATGCCAATCCAGTAGAGACAACTGCCTTTTCCGGATAGCACTCTACTAACGCATAGAAGAAGAAGGTAAAGCTGTGGTCTTTTATACTGAGCATAGGAGGGGGGAAAAACGGCCAGATTTTACACCAACTAAAATACATGATTGGAATGGCAAAATAAGGCTAGGAAAAATAAAACAAAATTATTCTGTCTGTAAATCACATATATGAATTTACTATACCTGTTTTGAAGTCAATATTCTTGGCCTTTCAAAACAAGATTAAAACCCAAAGACCAGTCTAGCAAATGGAGATAAATTTTGTGTGTGTGTGTATAATGCTAAACAATATATACTTTTCTCTCAAAGTCTTTAAATCTAATAATTTAAATGAGGTTAGTGGCAAATAAATAACTAAAACTAATATATAAACCCAATTCCTTCATTTTGAGAGCAGACTTCCATTATGCAAAACTATATGTAAAACTATTACAGGTAACAAAGGTAAAAAGTCCCCAAATAAGGAACTAGTAAGTAGATTGTAACACTTTGTCTTTACTCATGAATCCAAAGTTCAAAGAGGTCCATGAAAATGCAAAATACACAAAAAAGACAGAGTCCTGTGTCTATGGAATGCTATATATGAAACAGAGAGCAAGATCATTCTAGTAACGTTTCGGCTGAACCCCGCCCAGCTTATATTCCAAAGGTTCTTTGTGTGAGTAGTCTGCAGCTTGAATTTATTCTTAAAAACTTTAAAAAAAAATATGTACCAAGTAAAAGTACCAAGCAGGTCCATTACAGATCATTTCCCCCATATATCATTAGCTGATAATACAGTAAAGAAAATGAAGCTTGTTTACCCACTCTCACATAGGGCTAAAATTAATCTTTAACCTGTTTTAACCTCCAAAGTGATTCACGCTCCAAAAATGTCATATCCTCTTCTCTCTGCAAACTACCACGTTCCCCAAATGAAAATTCTCACTTTTTTCACTGGTCATCTTGATACCACAACATATTTACCCATTCTACTGTTAGTGGATATTGGACAACTGTTTCCAGTGTTTTGCTATTGCATATAATACTGCTATGTACCTTCTTGCATGTGTCTTTTAATCAACACATGCACTCATTTCTGGTAGGGATTACACCCAGAAAAAGAACTGTCAGGCCACAGAGTATGTGTCTCTTCACCTGTAGTTGACAGTATCAAATCACTTCTAAAGTTGTGGTGCCAGCAGTTTATTATCATTCTCCGCCCCCTGAACAATTAACATTATCAGAGTATAATTTTGGTCAATCTGGGTAGGATAAAATAGCATCTAATTGCAGTTTTAAAGTATATTTTCTCCATTTACTAGTGATACTAAACTTTTCTTCCTTTTCTTTCTGTTCTTACCTTCTTATTCTTTCTTTTCTTCCTTTTATTTATTTCTTTTGTTTTTTCTTATACCATTTGAATATCCTCCATTTTTCCCTTTTGTGTAGCTGGTCTTTTCATCCTTTTAGTGATATGTTTTAATGACCAAAAGTTCTTAAATTTTACGAAGTTCAACTTATTAGTCTTCATCTTTATGCCAAGTATTTTCTATCAAAACCCTCCTTATTCTAGAATATGAATATAATTTCCTGTTATCTTCCATAATCTTTTATCTTTCACATTTAGAACATTTCAACTGGAACAGATTTTTATGTACGATGTGAGGTAGGGATTTTTTCCCCTATCAATTAACTTTTTAAAATGTAACATTAATTTCAGCCAGAACAAAAAATTTTTTAAAGTAAAACAATCCAGGCAATAAAGAAGAAAATATAAAGATATCATTTTTCCTCACTTCCCATCCTCTTCCACCTAAGGAAAAGAAGTAGAGGAGGGTGGATGAGGAGTTGTGTCGTGTATGTGTGAGCCCACCTCATAGTGTGCTCACATAGGCTTCCTCTGGTCCACAACAGTAACAACTACAACAATAATAGCAGTTAGCATCTATTGCTTGCTTAGTAGGTGCCAGGCCTAATGTAACTGCATTATCTTGTGTAATTTTCACAATAACCCTATCAGATGATAGTATTCTATTTAATAAATGAGGAAATTGAGAAAGGATGTTAAATAATCAATGCCCAAATTCTTAACCTCCTCCTCTCCCAACTTCCCTATTTCTGAACTCACAGATTCTCTATCACGCACCTGTGTTTTAACGACAACCTTCATAGGTTGAGATAACAACAAAACAGGCCAGCCCTCCTATTTTATACCTAAGTGTCAAGTGGATTCCTATAGAAGAACATTCTGTATATGAAATGTTAATGATTCATGTATTCCTAGTTTGGTAATACAGGAAAAATTATAAAAGAATCAAAAATGTCTTCTGGAAGTGACATGAAAATAGTTATGGTTAGCATTACTATAATTCTGTAGGGTCTACAGAATTTAAAAAACTAAGTCATTGAAATTGTAGTCTATGTAAATCTAAAATGTGTTAACTGAAAAAAGTCTTTTCTACACTGAAAATTGTAGGAAGTTTATTACTTTGGCTGCTGTAAGAATTTAGGCATATTTTTATATTAGTCTACTTGGGTCCAAGCCTGTATTCCTTATAAAGTTTTTAATGCTACAAGGAAAAAAGAGGATACATTTAGAATTTTGAAAATAAAATTAAAATCTATGGATTCACATTATTTTTGCAGAATGCAGGAGTTTGAAGGAATCTTGAAAATATTTGAAGGTACTCATTTTACTAAAGAAGAAACTGAGGCCCACAGAAACATGTACCAGATCCCAAGAATAGCAAAGTCCAGATTTTATAATGTATGTAAGTAGGGATATTAATTTGAATCCCTCCTACACAATCTTCATAAATCTATGTCTATAAAACTCTAAAAATTATGACTTCTATTCTTATTTTGAAGAGGTGTTTTTCAATAATTTACAGGGGCAAATAGGTTTGAAATCTTTATTCTTATTTCTCTATTCTTAACCCTAAGCAATAAGACTACCCAATCTAGCTGAGATGTGAACGGAAAAACAAACAATGCACGCTCTGAGGTGCTTCCTTTGGGGACAATGCAGGAATACCCAGGATCTCTCTGAAGGCTCTGGAGATCCCAAAATCCCTGAGCCATCCTACTGGTTCGGGAAAAGGCAGAGCAGGCACTGCAGCACCACTCTGGATGCCCATCAGGACCCAGGGAAAAAGGAGGCAGTGGTAATTTTATCAGTGACCATGTGCTAAGTATCTGACCGGAACTTTGAGACCATCATGTCAGCACGAAAGCATCAGCGCTGCCACTGAAGGCAGGCAAATCAACTTCAAGTCTGCCCACGAAAAAACGTACACTCAGAGCACAATTACATCACCTTCCTAAGGAATCTGAGGGAGATAGAATTAGGCCGCCAAAGATTACCAAAACAGCTGTGTAATCTACGACTTGTAGGAAAAGTGCTAGGGGCAAGACAGTCAGGTAAAATGAAAAGTAAGAGCAGCAGAAAGGCTGAGGATGGAGGAAATGAGTCGGCACTTCTAAATTCATTACACTGTGTTTAATAAGCTAAGTGAAATATCCCACAATTATAAATATAAGGACACCCCCAGGGAAAGCTATAGTTATAGACATGTAACACCGAAAAAGAGCTCCTTTTGAAATGCAATTTTTCAAACTTTAAGAGCAAAATTTTATAAACATACACTACAAAATATAAAATTAAATTCAATAAGAGCTCCTTAATTTAAATATTTCAATGCCTCAAATTTTTAGTAATATTATTAAATTTTATTATAAATCTGGAATAAATCCACCTATTTTTAAAGGATCTAAGGACTATACTAGAAATTAACTTTGACAGCAGCAGATAGGAATTTTTTATGAAAGAAGTTAAATTACAATGTTTTACATATATATTTTAATCTGTAGAAAGCTCTATTACACACCAAGAAAACAAAGTATTAGCATAAAATATAGACATAAAAGCAATATTTTCCATTTTCAATTTACATTGCAGACTACAAAAGTTCTTGTTTATCATGTAAAGTTAGATCTGGACATTCTAATTAATTTCAGACACAGAATCATCATTCCATGGAGTTCAAGGAGAAATAAGACTTATTGATAATACCAAAACTTCTCAAAGTGACTACACGTACATGCCTTGATCTTTCACCAGCACATCTGGCTATTCCACCAGAGTGGCAGCAGTAAAGAAAAGGTAGACTGGGCTCTTCCTGTGGCACGCTCATTTAACGTTTTTACTCTCTCATTCCTTGTCTTCTGTCTTCTTTGCCCCCATGTCCTCCCCATATCTCCTAGCCTCACAGGGCACCACAGTCTCCTAAAGAATCATGCGGGACATATGACTCATGTCTCTTAGCACAGGGAAGTACCAGGAGGACAAGCAATAGTCCTCTTAACCCTCATTCCCCACATAAATCCACGTGACCACCACTACAACTGAGGCTTCCTCCAAGGGCTATAGAGGTAGCGGTTTTGTTTTAAAACAAGATTTTAAAAGTATATATTCCACTACACTCTTCAAGATAATATCATGGGCATTTATTTTCCTAAGATAGTATTTCTGAAATCAGTAATGGGACTGTATTAACTATAGGACTCAGAAGCTATTGATTTAATCATCGTTAATATGAAAAAAAAACCCTAGTATTTTATCAAAAATGTTACACTCAAGGTTTACTTTCTACTTCATTAATTAGACAGCTTTCCTGTGGTACTGTTGTAATCTATAAAGTACAACCTCAGTGAAAAATGTTTTATTAGAAAATGTTTTATTTTATTAGAAAAAGGTTTTGTATTTTAAAAATCCTATAAACATCATTTTAACAATACAAACTGAACTTAACACTAATCTTTATGTGACTAGACATCCCTGGCCTGGTAGCTCAGTTGGTTAGAGTGTCATCCCAATGTACCAAGGTTGCAGGTTCGATCCCTGGTCAGACCTGTGTGGATAAGTGGAACAAGAAAAATTGATGTCTCTCTCTCTCTCTCTCTCGTCAATAAATAAATGTGACTAGACAAATTAAAAGACTACTAATTCCAGGGGGAAGGAAGGTAAGCCCATGTATGTCTGCACTCTTATTTTCCTTATGTTAATAGGCTAAAGACAAACCACAAACATAAAATCTAATTACCCCATAAAAATACCCTAAGAGTAGGGGTAACAGTTCTCTATAAAGGTAATCTTTAAACTAAGTAAAGTCTCTTCCTGGAAACTAGTTTTTAAATTTAATCATTCAGAAGCTCTAGGCTGTCATGTATATACTATTTCAGCATTTTTTAAGGTGATTCTATTTATAAGACCCCTACCTGTCTCTGAAGTTCTGCCAGGTTGTAAGGTAAGGCCCCCTCAGCCAACGGTGCTATTCTCTCAATATCTGCCAAAGTCAAGCGCCTTCAGGCAAAAATATGGGAAAGAAAGAACTGTTAGACACCAACAAACTCCTCAAACTAAGATGATCTTTCTTCAGGAGAAAAAGGGAGGAGGATGAAAGAACAATGGCTTAAAAATAGTATTTTTCTATTCACACAGATCACAGTGAGAAAAAAAGAACTTCAGACCCTGCTTGCCCCAACATAAAGCAAAAGATGGCAGAGAAATAATGTGGAGTATACAAATATAAAAAGACTCCAATGATAGATATTAAAAATAAAGAAATAATTTCTGCCAGAAGCAAAGTATGTATGTTGATAGTTCATACATACTGAATGTATTCTCAGTATACATGCTTAATGCATAGGTACAAAGTATCTTGAGAAGGATAGACAAAAAACTGATCAATACTGGATGCCTTTAAGGAAAGGCACAGGGTAGAAAAGAGACTTTTTTATGATATGCTTTTATTTATTTTTAGTCATTTTTATTTTTCAATTACAGTTGACATACATTATATTAGTTTCAGGTATACAGCCCAGTGATTAGAACTGATGTAACTTACTGAGTGATCATCCCAATAAATCTTATACCCACCTGACACCATACATAGTTAATAGAATATTACTGACTATATTCCCTATGCTGTATTGTACATCCCCATCACTATTATGTAACTACCAATTTGTTTTTCTGAATCCCTTCACCTTTTTTGCCCATCCCTGCAAAGTCCCACCCATCCGGCAATCATCAAAATGTTCTCAGTATCTATGAGTCTGTTCTGTTCTGCTTATTCATTTATTTTGATTTTTAGATTCAATTAGTGATAGACATGCATTTATTGCCATGTTATTGTTCATATTTTTTATCTTTTTTTCTTCTTTTTTTAAAAAAAGAACCTTTAGTGTTTCATTTAATACTGGTTTAGTGGTGATGAACTCCTTTAGTTTTTTTCTTGTCTGGGAAGCTCTTTATATGGCCTTCGATTCTAAATAATAGGTTTTCTGTGTGATCTTGTTTGTAGGTCCTTGCTTTCATGACTTTGAATATTTCTTGCCAATCCCTTCTAGTCTGCAAATTTCTGTTGAGAAGTCAGCTGACGGTCTTATAAGAGCTCCCTTGTAGTTAACTGACCACTTTTCTCTTGCTGCTTTTAAGATTCTCTCTGTTTATAGCTTTTATCATTTTAATTACAGTGCGTCTTAGTGTGGGCCTCTTTGGGTTCGTCTTGTTTGGGACTCTGCACTTCCTGGACTTGTATGTCTATTTCCTTCACCAGGTAAGGGAAGTTTTCTGTTATTATTTTTTCAAATAGGTTTTCAATTTCTTGCTCTCTCTCTTCCCCTTCTGGCACCCCCATAATGCAAATCTTGGTACACTTGAAGTTGTTCCAGAGGCTCCTTACACTATTTTTATATTTTGGAATTCTTTTTTCTTTTTGCTGTTCTGATTGGGTGTTTTTTTGCTTCCTTATATTCCAAGTCACTAAAAATTTGGTTCTCAGCTTCACTCACTCTACTGTTGACTCCCTGTAAATTATTCTTCTTTTCAGTTAGTGTATCTTTCTTTTCTGACTGGCTCTTTTTTATGGTTTCTATGTCCTCTTTCATGCTGTTGAAGTTCCTTGGGCGTCCTTATATCCATAGTTTTGAACTCTGTATCTGGTAGTTTGCTTGTCTCCATTTCATTTAGTTTTTTTCTGAAGATTTCTCCTGGTCTTCCATTTGGGACCTGTTTCTTTGTCTCCACATTTTGGCTGCTTCCTTGTGTTTGTTTCTATATATTAGGTAGAGCCACTACATCTCCTGGACTTGAGTGGCCTTGTGTAGTAGTTCTTATGTAGAGCGGCCTTGTGTAGTAGGTTTCCTATAGGGCCCAGTTGTGCAACCTCCCCAGTCATCTGAGCTGAGAGGTACACCTCTGTGTGGACTGTGTGCATTGTTCTGTTGTGTTTGAGCCTTGATTTTTGTTGGCATCACTGGGAGGGACTCACCCCCAGGCCAATCAGTTGTGAGGACCAGCTGCAACTATAGCAGAGGAGCTGCTGTACAGGAGCCTACTCTGTGGAGCAGGGCTTGCTTCAGTGGGGCTTTGGTGCCCACTGAATCCATCCCTTGAGTGTGTCAGTTGTGGAAGTGGTAGGGTTGTAATCCATGTGGTTTGAAGCTGTCCACCAGGTGCACTGGCTCTGGGATGTGCCATGCTCTTTTCAACTCTTTCAATTTTGAACCATGTGAATGCACTACTGTTCACAAAAAGAAAAAAATTTACTTAAAAATAAGTACATTCTGTGAACAAGCTAAGAGGTCACTTCACATATCATTTTGAAAAGCACTTTTTAAAAGTATTTATTATTGTGCAGGAGGCTCAAAATCCTTGATAAAAATGTGATTTCTACATGAATGAGACATGGCCTGATATATTTGGTGTCATCTCTACCTCACCAATTTATTATATAGCATGAAGGCAGTGAATTACCCAAGTACACTCAACTTCTATTAGTCTTCCGTTCTAGGGTTAAAACCCATTTTTTTTCAGATATTCCTCCATTTAACTACTAGAGGCAACTAAAAAAAATATCTGATCACTTAATAGATCATGAGTTCTCTCTCTTACAGGTCCTGCTGGGTACCCACAGATAAGAGTTTTTCTTTTGGATTTGCCTAAGACTGCAAATTAAATATTCTCTATGTGCTCTGCAGTTTTTTAATCCATAAAATAGAGGCATAAAACATCTGAACTTGTCTGTGATGGTAAGTATGATAATAATGTCACAGGCATATTTTAAGAAAATGATACTCTCCAACACAAAATGGTATACACTGTTTAGCAAAACGACCATTCACAATGAACCCAAAAGACTGTATGATTCCTGAATATGTAACTCAGTTTATTTTATAAATTTCCATAAATTTCCATAAATCTCTTTAAATTCCTAACACCTCCAGAGAGTCCAGATTAAACCAATTTTTCCATCTCTCTAACTTCTTCTCACTTCTGTCCCCTTCATCTCATTTTTCTTCCTTCCCTCATTTCTCTCTGTCATGCCCCTCAATAATCCCTTACTTCCTTCTTTTACCTCACTCCTTCCATCTCTGCCTCCCTTTTTCTTCCCCTCCTCTCCTTTTCCCCTCTTGTTTTCTCTCCTTTTACCTCCCTCCATCTCCCCCTACCTCTAGTCTGTCTTCCTCTATCTCTCCCTCCTCCCATTTCTCATATCTGACTGTCTCTCTTTCTTGAAATGTATACACCGAATAAACTATTGTTAAAGTAAACTGAAAGCACACCACTGCTTACATCTTAAATGAACTGTCCCATTAATAAATATCAGGAAGAATTATGGGAATAGTTACCCTGTAGCATTATATAAGTCTGCAAGCTGGTATAAGATATCAATTTCCAGTGGAGTGACTTGTCCATAGCGTATTGCACTCTGGGAAAATTCCTCTGGAAGAAAAAAATATTTTAAAATCTTAAAAGATTCTTAATATACAACAAATTTCTAACTTAACTAACTATAATCTTCAAGCTCAAGGCATTTTTGAATTATTTTTAAAATCTAAAACTGAATTTAAATACCCAAGTTCAACTACATAAGTATAACTACGAAATTCTGAAAGCTAGCAAAAGGAGATGTTAAGATAATGAAACAGCAAAAACAGGTAAAGATAAATTAACTTCAAAAATAAAACAATCTCTTCAGAATCCTCTTATCTGATTTATTCGCTTTGGTCTTCGGAGTACAAAATAAAAGAACTGGCTGTTTTCCAGTCACCTAAAACATCCTACTGCAATTCAGCAAAAGGAGCGGGCTTGCCCTTCCTTCTGTGGCAACTCCTTCCTAGAACAAACAAGCTGCTGCCACAGTGCCACTGACCTGTTTGACAGATTGGGCCAAGGTTCTTTTCAAAACTGTCAAAGCCACTTTTCCATTCCTGACCTCAGCATCCCATTAAATCCACCTGGATTTGTGGAGACCATTATGGCCCAAGTGAAGCACATACACATGGCAACACACTTTCTAGATCTGACTTCAGAGTGGTAAACTTAGATCAACCTCATGCCCTAGATAAAGAAAAGTAAAAATGCTGAGATTCAAATCAATATATGTATTTTAAATCTTACCCTTTGTGACTTCAACATCTTTCCTTGTGCCAGCTAAAGTGCTATATATCTTACGAACAAGCTCCATGTTATTCAGTAAGGAGTTAAACGCATTGAAGTAGGAGAAGCTAACCTGATGGGAGATACTTCCTCCAGCTGCCTAGGAAATCACAACACAAAAAGTTAAAAAACAAAATACATGTTTATGGACACTGCACTTTTCTCAAAGAATATTCAAAGGAGTCTTCTTTATTAAAATGATTAACAACCAGTCCACAAACACAAGATAAGCATTGTACTAAAACACTCAGTGCCTTTCATGCCCTCAGGGAGGTCTATGTAATTTAGGTTTTAAGGAAGAAAGCAACATCTGGAAGTTGGACTTCATGGTTCATCTACCTATAAGGTCAGAAACAACAAATATAATTATCACAGATCAAAAACAATAGTTATTTAAACAGGATTTTCAAGACCCTCATCCATGGGACTCCTGCTAGTTCTGGATAATCCAAACATCAATACTACTATATAAGGAGCATTTTTAAAATTCACTTTTTTCAAAAAGACTTTTTTACAGTATCAACTTTTCTAGTCTTTTTAAAGATGATTGTTATAATTAAGATTTTTTAACAGTCAGTGCTGAGTTCTGCATCTGTATTATGAAAGATACAGTTACCAAAAACTCCAAAAAATGTGGAGAAAATCTAGAGAGGATTTATTCATAAATTATATTGTTCATGGAATAGCTCAAAAGGGTTTCTCATGCTTGGGAGGGATGGAGGCAATGTGGCCTTCATTTCCTCTGCAGGGTGAGGAGGTAATTTCTCCTTCTGCCCACCATTTGGCCATAAAGTAAAAAGAGAGTATTTTTTATAGTTTGCAAAAGCCTAATTTCTAAGTCAGGAGTCAAAGGAACCCATATGATTGAAAACATTCTCTACTAAAAACTCAAAGAAGTGCTTATGGAAATACAAGTGTGACAACCTTAATCGTGAAGGTCTGTAGCCAACCCCACCATCCCTCACACATATGCCTTAACCCAAATATAGATGGTATTTGTATTAGCCTGAATTTTGATAGCAGTGACCCCAAAACAAATTATTCAATATATTCCTCTGGGGACTGCAGGGGTGTTTGGTAAACAAAGGCTATAATAGGTCTACTAACCCAAATGAAAAGATTAAATGGGTTCTTTTGCTATAAGTCATTCAGTGAGTCCTTCACTCTAGGACTGTCTCTCCTTCTTCCCTCTTTCCTCACTCTCTCCCTTTCTTTCCTTCCTTCCTTCCTTTCATTTTTTGATTAGGGTATGAGGTGAGGGTAAGGGAGTGGGAGATGGGTGTCAAGGAGGTGAAACGTGTAGGAGAAAGTGACAAGCTCCATGTTCAAATTCACTGAAGAAAAAGAACAGAAGTTGATCTTTCTACCCCAGCCTACATCAGGGATAATGATCTTCAGCTGAAACAACAAAAGCACTCATTGGCTTCCCTCCATTAAAAACAAGCAGCAATCAAAAACTTATACAAAAGTACAAGGCATGAACAAGACAACTGGGAGGTGAGGAAAGTTTCACCACTCTTTGTGAGGAAGTGGATGACATCAGTGTACTATTGGTCCAGATGATTACTTTATAGAGATTAGCAGTTTAACAGAACAAAACACTGTCTGGTCCATGCAGGCAGAACGCACAGGTGAAGGGGCAGATACCAAGAGAGAGGAGTGAGCCACAGAGGCTGATGCCCACATATTTCCCCCATACCTTCTGCCATGGCCATGGTTATTAAAACACAGCAGAGGCCAATGATGATCCCTCTAGCAAAGAGCACCCTGCAGTCAACAAAGGAAGGAGCCATTCCTAAAGCATGGCTTTGGGAGCCTGGTGGGATGGAAAGACGTACTGCCCATTGGAAAAAGTAACGCACACCCTGGTCTACAAATTCCCCTGTGCTCTGTAGTTGGACTCTGTAAATGGAAATAAACAGTTTGGAAAGACATGAGCAAGATGGTGGCTCTGCTACGATCTGGGGAGCAACTATTCACCATCACCACTACCTCCCTTGCTCATACCTGTTGCCCTTCTACCAACTAACCAAAGTTAGAACAGTTGAGAGTCAGGTGGGTCCAGGGAAGCAATCCAGGACCTAATGGTTCTAAAGGTTTAAGGAAATAGAAAGTTGAAGTACTTGCTTTTACTTACTGAAACTAAGTTCTCCTCCACAAAGGGAGTAAGCATGTGAGACCGAATGGTTACCATGATGTCGCTGAAATCCAAACCAGAAATCACACCACTCTTGCTTTTATCTTTCAGCGCAAAGGCTTGTCTTGCATGTTCCAACTGTAGCTCCTGGAGAGAAAAGTCAGAAATAGGGCATTATATTATCAGTTAAAGTACAACCTGAGTGTACGTTTTGGAAAGAAAGGACAGACATCCTTTAGGTACATGCACTTACTAAGGAAATGAACAGTGTACAGCTCTAAATTTACAATGCTTTCAATTTCTATTAAAAAGCAAATTTTCACCCTGGCTGCCGTGGCTCAGTGGACTGAGTGCCAACCTGCAAACCAAAGGGTTGCTGGTTTGATTCCCAGTCGGGACACATGCCTGGGTTGTGGGACAGATCCCCAGGACAGGGCACATGAGAGGCAACCACACATTGATATTTCTTTCCCTCCTTCCCTCTCTCTTTAAAAAAAATAATAAATAAAATCTTAAGAAAAAATAAATAAAAAGCAGATTCTCCTGAAAACGTACTATGTATTACTCCTCAGGAAGATGAATGAATCACAGCATGACAGTGAGGAAAATGGAGGAGGAGAAAAATCTTCATCTACTTGAAAAGTTTTCACACTCAAAACGAGTTGAGCGTTTCCAGTGCTTTATTTCAGCCTTTAAAGTAAGTACTAATTATTCTCTCTCCTGCTTGAGGGCATTCCTGTCATTCACGAATACTTTCTGAATGAAAAGTTTAGATTCATTTTAAATTTTTCAATTTTTAAATGCTGTAATTAAAGTCAACCCCCTGCCAATCTCAAGAAATCAGAGACCATTTTTCAAACAATTTAAAAATGAATTTAGTGAGAAACTCTGGTAAGTACAACATTTAGTACAGTGGACCACTGAACAACATGGATTTGAAATGCATGGGTCCACTTTCACACAAATTTTTACAATACATGCACTGTCAGCCCTTTGTATCGCTGGGTGTTCCATCCTCAGATGCAATCAACCACAGATCTGTGGTTGGGAATCCGTGGGTGTGGAGGGCCGACTGCATGCATTGTTCTCTGCCATTTCATACGAGGGACTCGAGCATTCTCAGATTTTCTTACCCACAGGGGCTCTGGAAACAATCCTCCTCAGATACTAAGGGAAGACTAAAGCTCTTGGAAAGTCAGGAGCTGTATGTGGGTTTCCATCTGCATGGGGACTGGCACTCTTAATCCCACACTGTTCAAGGGCAACTGTAGTGCTAACATGAGAGTTATGAATAACAAACTGCATGGCTTATGTTCAGCTATCACTCTACCTGGTTGGGGGGCAGTTGCTCAGAAACTGTAAAACAGTCCAGAAGATCTCTGAACTTTTGATCTACTGCACAGCCAAATTTTGTAATAAGTGATGTCCATAAAAACAGTAAAATGTGCCAGTAATACCCTCCTAAGTACATACAAAAGTCAAAATTTCTACACTTCTGCCCTAAGAGCCTGCTACATAATCCAAGTAAATCTGTTATCACAACATAATAATGATGCTGTTTAATCCCATTTTCATACAAGTTGTACCTATGGAAATAATATTCATATTTAAATATTAAAATATTTTAGATAAAATTAAATATTGCAATTTTCATTACCATTAATTTATGAAAGCCTACAAATAAATGTTCCTTTACCTTTTTCTGATATATAAAATAGTTTTTGGTTGAAGTCTCACAATTTTACTAATTTATTTAATTATATTTTCATATAATTATATGATAGCTCAATAATTCAAAGATATTAATATTACCTTAGCAGATGTTTGTCTTATAATAATTTATTAAGTTATGCATTGGTTTTAGACATCTAAATACAGTTAGTATACAGTTAATTATACTAACAGTGAAATTATTAGAACAAGCACTGGGTTCTACCAATATGCACACCTAAAAGATCATAGTTTTCAAACTGTGATCATCTTAATGAAGAAAAGCAATAACCTAGGCTTATAAAAGATAAAATAAGGATACTCTAAAAAGATCCTTTATCTAAAAAGATAGATACCCCATTAAATAAATGATAAAATAAGTCTGCTTCTGGGTTGAAAGGATGAATATGGGAACGGAAGGAAATGATAAAGAAAAGAAATTATGCTAAAGTTAAAGGTCTTGTGCACTTGACAATGCATTTCATATAGCTGTGAGATGGAAATAGCAGCTTCAGGAATAGTATGGCTTTGGATCAGCCTGAACAAGTATGTTTAATTCTGTTGTCTTCCAAAACTCCACTCCTCCCAAAATCACAGTAAAGGAACAAAAAATAAGCAAAACAAAACCTCAAGAATTAAGAAAATGGAAAAGGAAAAGACAGAACTACATTTTTAAGATTAGAGAGCAGAAGGGTAAGTGACAACTGACTTAGCAGAACCAAGAACACTGAAGCAGAGAAAGGCAAAAAGCAAACCAATGTACATGACAGACCCCCAAAAGATTCAGAAATTGACTATACTAGTAGTACCCCTGGATGTGACAATAAAAGTGGAACTGAAAACAGGAGGTTTAGATGGAAGTCTGTTTAAAACACAGTTAATTTCCTGACTTAACTTCACCATAGCTAGACCTCTGCCCTTTCCTGGCCTTAGCAAAAGACTAGAGGTTCACCGCCTGGAGAGTCTAATGGAGGTTCTTTAGAATAGTGAAGACCAGGCACAATTGAAAAGAGGTAAGTAAATGAAAGCCCATCTCCATACTGAATGCTGTCTTACTCAACAGCCAGAATGCCAAAATCCAGACCTAACAATCCAGAAGGGAGGCCAGATGATTATTCTCTGACTCCCCAATTCAAAAGAAAAGACCTGAACATACAGACATTAGAGGGTTCCCAATGAAACAGCCCAGCTAGAGAACTTCACAGTTCACTGTACAGTAAGGTCCAGAGTTAGTAAGTCCGACCATAAACCAAAAGCCCCCAGTAAACCTCAATCTTAAATATGAGATGAGGATCAAGGACCATCGGATATATTAGAAAGGCCACTAACGTGAAAAACAGAAACTCAGACAAAGAGAAAGAAATTTGAAGAAAACACACTTGCAGGGAGAACAAAACTAAAAAAAACAAAAACAAAAAACCCCGTCTATACTATCTTTGGAGAAGTGAAAAAAACAGTACATCCACAAAAGAATAGGATGCTATTTTTAAAAAAGAAATACGAGCATTCAATAAACCAGAGTTTCTGAAAATCAGAAATATGATACTGGTGCCTTAATCTGAGCCTGAAAAAAAAATCAGAAATATAATAAAAATTAAAAACTAAATAGAAGGTTCAGAAGGAAAATACAAAAAGAAAACTAAAGGATTAGAAATATAATAAAACTTAAAAAGTGAATAGAAGGTTCAGAAGGAAAATATGAAAGAAAACTAAAGGATCATACATTTAATATGTTTACTGTTTTAGAAAGGAAGAAGATAAGAAGGGAAGAAGTAAATAAGTAAGAAAAATATGTTCAATAATTGACAGACATAAGTTTTCAAATTAAAAGAGCCCACTGAATGTTCAGCAAAATGAATAGACTCACATCAAGGAATATCATTTTGAAATTTCAAAATACTGAAGAAAAAAATCTGAAAACCTCCCAGAGCACAGCCCTGGCCAGGTAGCTCAGCTGCCTGGAGCGTCACCCCCAGTGTCTCTGTCTCTCTGTTTCTCTCTGTGTCTCTCCCTCTCTTTGTCTCTCTCTCCCCCTTCTTTCCTCTCTCTCTAAAATCAGTAAATAATATATCCTCAGGTGAAGACTTAAAAAAGAACTCTCCAGAGTGGAAAAAAAGTTTCAAAACAGAATCAAGAATAAGAATGCCACTGGACTTCTCAGTGGCAAAACTGGAAGCCAGAAAATAAGAAATGTTTCCAAAATTAAAAGGAAAATAAATTCCTACTTGAGCTCTAAACCCAACCAAAATACATGTAATAATATAGAAGAGGTTATTATATGAAAAATCTCACAAAAAATTACTTACTTTCCTCAGGAAGCTCCTACAGGAAATATTCCTCCAAAAAGAAGAAATAAATCTTAATACAAGAGACGGAATCCAGCAAATGGAGATTCAACATAACAGGAAGGCAAATGGATTCCCCAATATGAAGATGAAGGGAGATCACAGACTGACAGCTTTGCATCAAGAACAAAGCCCAGCCTCTATCCATGAAGCAAAAAAGTTATCATAGACCCAGCAACTGCTAGGGATATACTCAAAAGATCTAAAAATAGGTATTCAAACAAAAACTTTTATACCAAGTTTTTAGTATAAAACTTGGTATTCACAGTAGCCAAAAGGTGAGAAAGACACGGTGTTCATCAACTAATGAACAGACAGAAAAAATACAGTATATCCATATAATGGAATAGTATTCAGCCATAAAAAGAAATGAAGTACTAATATATGCTACAACATGAATAATCCAGGGAAAATATTATGCTAAATGAAAAAAACCTGACACAAAAGTAGTATTATATAATTAACTCTTATTTATATTTGACCTTTGAACAACATGGGGGCTAGGGGCATATAATTATCTACCTATAACTTTTCAGTCCCCCAAAACTTACCCCAATAGCCTACTGTTGACAAGAAGCCTTACCAATAACATAAACAGTTTAACACATATTTTGTATGTTACATGTGTTATGTACTATATTCTCACAATAAAGTAAGATAGAGAAAAAGGAAATGTCATTCAGAAAATCGTAAGAGAATACACATTTACAGTCGTACATAGTTACTGAAAAAAATCTGTGTCTAAGTGGACATGTGCAGTTCAAACCCTCGTCAACTGTATGTGAAATATGCAGAGTAGGTGAATCCGCAGAGACAGAAAGTAGAGTGGTGGTTACCAGGGGTTGGGAAGAGACAGGACTGGGGAGTGACAGCTTAACAGGCACAGGAGTTCCTTCTGGAGTGATGAAAATGTTTTAGAATTAGAGGTGGTGGTTGTACAACACTGTGACTGTACTAAGTGCCACTAAATTGTGTACATTTACATGGTTAATTTTATGTGAAGTGAATTCTTACCTCAATTTTTTAAAAAAGAAAGTTCCTGGAGAGCTCTAACATGAAATTGATAGAATGCCTAATGTGTTTTAAACATATTAAAAAGAGATTTTACTAACTGAGGCAAAGTTTGAGAATGAATTATATTAAAACATAGAAAACTAAATAAAAACTAGAAATTCTAACAAAAGTGATCATTTAGCCATGCATAGTGTTTAACTATAATAAGTCAAATATGATATTGATCTAAGTAGACTCATAAGATGGGGGTGGTGACAGAAAATTCCAAGTCTGTGGTAGAGGTGAAAGAAGTGGCTACTAATTTTCCATAGTTCAAATTCAATCAAAAATACCTAAAAGTGAAAAATTAAAAAGTGGATGTGTCAGCACAAGTTTATTATTTAAAGCTACAGAAGAAAGCACTACAAGAAACGATGATAATTTACAATCACCAAGATATGGAAGCAGCCCAAATGTCCATCATAGATGAGTGGTAAAACAACTATGGGACATTTACACAGTGGCATACTACTGGGCCTTAAAAAAGATGAAAATTTTATCCTGTGCAACAGCATGGATGGACCTGGAGAACATTATGCTAGGCAAAATAAGCCAGTCACAGAAAGACAAATACCATGTGATTTCACTGGTATGTGGAATCTAATAAACAAACTGAACTAACACGCAAAATAGAGACAGACTCACAGATAGAGAGCAGACTGACAGTTATTGCAGGGCTAGGGGGCAGAGGGACTGAGCAAACAGGAAAAGGGACTGATGGACATGGACAACAGTGTGGTGACTGCAGGGAGGAGGTGGGGATAAGGGGATAAATGGTAACAGAAAAGAAAACAATAAAATATAAATTAAAAAAAAGAAACAATGATAAAAGTTTTAAGAAGTTGCCTCTGGGAGTGGGAAATGAAAAATGGAGATAAAATGCCACAGGGGATTGCTAGTTTTTCTAATAAACTTAGTAAAATTTAAAGGGAAGGAGATGGAAGAGGAATGGTATATATTTAACCAGTTATGAAAACTAAGCTTACCTGGAGAAACTGTGTGAATTCTGTGTAGTTAAGATGCTTCTTCCGATTATGCCCAAAATGCAGTCGGATAAATTCACAGTCCCAGTTAAAAGGGATATGATGATGAATAATAGTCTGTCCAAAAATTTCTTTGACATTTTCTTAAAAGGGAAAACAAAAATACATAAATTATATCTGGAATACGTAGTTTAGTCCACTGCAATGTTCCTACAGAAAGAAATTAAGAGAAATTTTAAAAGTCAATATTATCTGATTCTATTAAGATTAGCTGCAAAAATTTTGTGCCCAGAAACCCATGCACAGGAACACAATTGATACAAAATATAATTTTACACTTAAGATTGTGTACCATTACATATAAGGCCATGAGATTCTTAATTTCTCTTGATATAATTTTAATTAGGAAGTGATTTGTACCTTGCACTATAAATGGCTGCTACTTTGCATTCCAGTATAAAATCAATAGTGTTTTCCCGGTTCCTCAAGGAGTCAAATTAAGCCCTTTATCAGAAGCATGAATACCTAAATTACAGTATAATGCAATATTTGTCATACTAAGTATGGTTTGATTGAGGCTTGATTATTACATTCACACTAGACTGAATATGTCTATTGAAGATAGGTATAAGAAATACTACCAAAAGCATATCATTAGCTCAGCAGCAAGCACCTTATTAAAAGCTTCTGATATTGTCAAAAATATGGTCTTGACAAAAAGCTTCAAAATCCTCATAAAAACCATGATTATTAGTCTCAACTATTAAGATATTTTAAGATAAGTGAAATTAGTGATTCACTTTTAAAATAAGGAAGGACTAAACACAGTATAGTAACTTTTAGATAAGAACCAGTCACACTGTGTAATATACAACCAAAACCCTCTGACAGCTTGTCTTCATGCACTAACAATGTCATTCACTTTCTTACACAGTTCTACACTTACTATAAAAGTCAGTTCACAAATGACTGGTACTTTAACAAGCACAGACTGGGTAGACTAATTTAGAAGCTCATGCCAAAAAAAAAAAAAAATCATTAAAAAGTTAAGAAAGCAGAAAGCCTGTTTTACTAACATCTTAAGAACAAAATTATTTTCAAATTTAAGCCAATTATATTAGTAAAAGGGTCTTACCATCAAGAGCTATCAATTATACTAGAAAATTAGTAAGTACAAGTTTAATATTTTATTGTCTCCAACTATGCTATTTTCTCTAATTTCTTCAAATTCTTTAAATAAGGTACAGATCTCATATTGTAAAAGGTTTAATGGATTCCCTTTGTTTTTATATACCTTTTTTTCTTGATAAAAGCAATGCTATGACGGGGCGTAGGGAGGGCATGTGGTGTGAGAATCCTGAACTAAAAATCCTGCCAGTCTGGACTCGATGTATGAAACAGCTCTGAGTGGGTCACAATCAGTAACTTGGAAGGAGGCATTGGATGTCACTGGGGAGATGGGATTCTCATCTTTGCTTTCAAACAGAACGTAGCATTTATTTCTTGCCTAAGTAGCAACAGCATTTCAAAATTTGCAAATCATATCAAATTATTTTCACCTTCCATAAACACAGATTAAATACATGGGTTTTTGTTTCTAAAAACAAATAACTCAATAGCAATTCATGGGATCCTGGCTTCTAACCAACACAAAGGATTATCCTTATATCTCCATGAAACTTCAAGTTATAAAATACGTTAAAGTTTACAAGATAATTAAAATAATAAGAGTTGCAATAAAATATTTAGAGCTAAAAATATGGTAGATTAGCAAAAAATTTTAGGATTCTGCAATTTAATTGGCTGCTTCTATTCCCAAATTAATTAATTTCTTATTTTTAAGGTCTAAAGTGTGAAACTAAGGAGACATGAATGGAAAGCAGAAAAAGATAAGTTAAATTATTACATATATTTAATATTGAAATTAATTGTTAAAGGGAATAAGTTATTTTATGATCATCTTTATTTTAAAGGTCATAAGTCCCAAAACTCAACAATTTGATAAGAAATGTACATATTGCTATCTTCATAAGTTTTATATAACGGTGGAATAAAACTGAATTCCCTTTATGTGATCGGAAGATAGCAGAATCTCAAGTGTGAAGCTGTATCAAATAAAGTCAAAGATTCAGAAGCTTTCAAACTACAGAAGTTTAATTATGAAAACTACTTTCTACTGTCACAAAAAAGAGTATTTATACATCAAAATTACAATGTATAATTTACATTTAGAAAAATAGCTCTATAATAAAAACTTTAACTAAAATCCTATTTTATAAATTTCCTAGTAACCTCTAAATAAGATCTTAGAATATCTTTGAAGCAATTAAAATTATAGCCTGAATTATTCATAGTAATCTCCCCAAATATTGAAATGTCATTTGCCCTAAGTATTTGTTTGAACTTTTCCTATTTCTCCTAAAGTGGGCACTTGACAGCTTGGTATACAGTCTCAGTATGACCATTATAATGTGCTGTGGTTTATGAACTACCCTTAGACACTTTTAATCAGTTTACCCATGTCACAGGCTACAACTATAGTTACTAGGACTAACAAAATTTCAAACCTACTTTGGCACTTCTTGATGTATCCCACTTCCCTTCTGTTATTATGTACACTACCAACTGTCTAAGGCTAATTCAGGAAACTTACAGAAATAATTAAAACACTATTGTTTTGAAGTCCGATTCTTAATTACCACTTTACTTTTAGAAGGATGTGCTTATCAAAAAAAAAAAAAGTTACACAAAAGCTCCAGAACTGGAGAACTTATACTTGTGTGTGGCAATAGCTCAAACAGCTAATGTTAGCATCTTACCAGGTTTTGTCAGGTTCTGCATGACATGAAAGGGAACAGCAATACTCTCAAATGTACCCAATCCATCTAACTCACACTGCGTAACAAGTTGTCCCCCCAGAGAGAATCCCGTCTTTCCAGTGGCAAACAAGGGTCTTTAGCTCTACATAGCACTGCTTGGGGTGCTATTTCAGTAGCCATAGTTCTGGCCTGGATGAAAAGACTATGACAGTCACATCTTACTGGCAGCAAGATCATGCATGATCTAGTGTTTTATACCAGGTTGGCATTGCTAAAGGAGATAGGAATCCATTCGTTTTCTGACGTATAGAAAACAATAGACCACTTTTTCACTTCCTGGGCTTATGGAAAGAGAGGTTTTCTAATTCCTTTGAAAAGGGAATTGGGGCCAGATACAAAAATAGCCTGTCATTATGTTCTCTTTGCTCAAAGGAAAGGAGTACAATAATTTGTCAGGAGGGCAGGTAATGGTGACAACCGTGATTAAGTAAAAATGTTCACAGACGTATAACATTAGTCAGTTTAGTTATATCAGTCACTTATGATGATTGGACTAGATGAAATATACATTAAAGCATATATATTTTTGTAAATGTCTTAACAGAGGTTTTCATTTTCCCCACTGTCTCCCCATCTCATCCACCCTTATCCCTCCCCTGGTCCTTATGGGAGCTTCCTACTGGTCTTGTCACCTTTCTGCAGTACAAAATTACCTCTGACCGGGGCTGGCACTCTTCTCCAAGACTGCCGCCATGCCTGTTCCATGAATGAGCCTGGAAGGAGCTGCTGTACCAACGGTGTGGCCAGAGAACTCCTCCTGTAGGTATACAAGCCATCAGCCCTGTGACACAGCCCACCTACCATCAGCCCAAAGACATCCTGATTCCAAGGATTTCAGCCCAGCAGGAGCCACAGCTTCCAACTTACAGGCTTGAGACCAAGCATTTTTATTGTCAGGGGGAAAAAAGTCCTCAACAGCTGAGTTTCACCTGCACAGTTCTTAAAGTGAAGTCAGAGAGGCTTTTAGAAGGACTCCCAACATGAACAATGAAATATCCTTGTGTACAACTGAACAAAAACAATGGCAAGACTTGGGGAAGTGAAGAGTTTTTCAGTGAAGGAAAACTTTGGGGGTGGGGGGGAGAAGAGGAATAACTAAGAGATCAAAAAAGAAATCAAAGGAAAACAAACAACAAAATAAAGATTGACAACAGGAACTCGTAGAGGAAGTCCCAATCCACACAGCATGGGGACTCAGTGCCAGACTCCTAGGTTCTGCTTCCAGGCGGATCATCAGTTTCCTGGTGACCTCCTCTGTTTCTGAGGGAAAGTATTTCTATGAACACTTTACCTACCTCCAGAAGGGACTACGTACAGTCAACAGAGCAGTCACGCTGCTGAATATATATAAAGGTCCTTTCTCAGGAGATGAATTTAAAGAGCATCTATAACCATAGAAGCCAGATGCTTTAGCAGTCTATCACCAAATGATATAAAAACTAGTAACAGCATGTCCTTTGTCCTTTTTCTTTTACCTCAAAATCTAATAGCCATTCTACCAGCCTTGAGTATTACTATGACCTTCTTTGTGATATCTGAAAGAAGTCTCAAAAATTCTTCCTGATTTAATTTGAGTGCCCAGGTGAAGCTCTAATTCTTACCAGATTAAAATGGGTATTTATTAACATTAGTATCTCATATTATTCCATGTCTACAGTTTTGTTTCCATTGAGAGAGGGTACATTTTTCACATCAACACTTCCATCTCCTCAGTCTTGTAATAACAGCAGTGGTTATGCCTAATTTATTCTTCCCTTTAGAGGGAAAAAGTCTATTTTAAAGGCACAAATGGAACACATTTTTATTTGCTGTACATATTGATAGTCAAAAACTCAAAATGAATCCCTGCTTTCTGAGGCTCCTACAGTCAGGGGGTGAAGATGTGGCCTTGGAAAAGTTCACTTTGGAGAGTTCCTGTTCCTAGGCAAACACTTTGGAACACAGTGCCGATGCAATTTTAACAGAAAACTTAGAATGTATAACATGTTTTATATTAATTTATCAATTAATAGAAGAAGAGTTTGGGTGATGTTTTTTTTGAATAATTATATCATTGTTAAAGCAATAGGCTTTTATTTTTTTAATTTATGACAAAAGCATATCAGCTATTGACAACACAATGTAGTACAACTGGTTATCTAGGTTACCTCGAGCTAATTCTATCCAGCAGAATATCCAGTACACTAGTGGGTAAGAGTAAGACCAAGGCGAGTCTGTACTGTCTGTAGCACACACCAGTCATGCAATGGCTTCTACAAGGCTCATGGCACCAGGCAGTATCAGCCACACAAGCCATTACGTAATTATCCACAGCATGCATTAGACATTTTATTGATGGAACATCAAAGAGGAAACAAGTAACTAATGGTTTTATTCAGTCTTTTAAAAACTCCAGAACCCTCTCCTGAATTTGTACATTCTGAAATGGATTACCAAAGTCTCAATGTAAGTCCCTTCCCCCAGAGTAAAGGCATCTCTAATAATAATTTTTAAAAAATTGTCCAGAACTCAAGAAAATGTTATTCAATATAGCTATTTATATAAATACTTGAAAGATGCACACAAGTATGTAATTTGATGTGTATAAAGAGCATATCTTTAAAAAAAGCATAGATGAGAACAATATATACAAGCACACAGATAACATCATCATCACAGTCCATGAGAGATACTGATGGTACAATAGCCTCTCCCCACTCCATTACACCTTGCACCCAATATTCTCTCCCGCCTTTCTCTCCTGATGTGCACAAGAGAAAACTATTCTTTTAATAAGCTTCAAACTAGAAAACATAGGCCATTTGGTCAAAAAAATTTTCAAGTTAGAATGGACCTAAAATTTCCTTTTACTTAAACATATATCTATAAATACATAAGCATAATTCATTTTATTAAGTGGGTACAAACATGAAAACTGACCTTTATCACAGATCCAAAAATCCTATAATACTAAACTCCAAGTTAATTATTTTCTTATGCTGAAATTCTATGGTCTTGAAATATAGCCTTAGAAATCTTTTTTTTTTTTAGCCTTAGAAATCTTGTTAAATGGCATTTGTAACAGTTTCAATGCTTTTCCTCTTTTCTTAAGAATTTAAAATTAATCTTTCTTTTCTTCATTATGGTTCTTTTCATTTTAGTTAAGAATATTTGCCTAAAAATGGACCCTCAAAACTAGGGAGGCAGGACAGGACGGGGAAGTGTTCAAAGTTCCCAGGAAATAGGTGAGCACCATCAGGAGAACCATCCAGCTGGCCAGAGACCCCAGGAATGATGTTGAAAGGCAATTCAGTTTTATCTTTTTCTATAAGAACCTTCCCATCTCTAGATTATGGAGCAGAATGCAAGCAGGATCCTGGAGGGTTTATATGTTCTTCAGTTCATACCAGATACTATAATAACTAAAACTCATTTATTCTGCTTTCAATCCTAATTAAATTTTCTTAAAATCCTAACTCATAAATCATAGTCTAAAGGAAAAACAAAAGATCTATAAAATGCTAAGGTTGGGATCTAATAACTACAAACTTTCATTTGCATAAAATACAATGATGGTGTAAACCACTCAGCTACTTCCCACACTAATTTTAATATACTAATCAACAGTGATATGAGTCTCTACTGTTAGTCTGTTGGATGAACTAACTCCAGTGACTTATTTTTAAAAATAGAAATTGAGAAAAGCAACCAAATGGAGGAGACACAAAGAACCATGATATTGAGATAGGAGGGACAAAATAAATTACAATTTGTTTGGGGGAAATTTAATTCTTTAACAATGGACACATGATAGAAATACAGGTATACTGTCACTAATACAGATATTTCTATCAAGTTATTTCCCAGGCATTTCTGCATATTTGGAAGTGAGACATATGTGCTACCTATTGAAAATAGAAAATGCAGCATTTTTAGTAATACAGAGTTAATGCTGCAAGATGAGATACAAAGGTTTTATGCTTTAAACTATAAAATCTAGGTAATTTTGAGTAAAGTCAACATTCTTTAGGAGGTAGAATGGGCAGAGATTGCTCTAAAGTAGGGAGAATGCCAAGATATGCACAGAAACCTAAAGAGTTCTCATGGGTATTTATTTGGGAAAATCTTACATGGAAGACAACTGGGCCAATGGGCAGAAGGAAGAAACAATCAGAGCCAAGCTAGAAAATGTGCCGCTAAGGTCACAGCAAAGGCACCACTGGTCCTTCTGAACACCTGTGCGTTCTCACCAACTGTACCATGGAAGTGACACTTCTTCCCTTGGGTTTAACTAAAAATATTTGTTTTAGAACAAAAGATTTAGTGCTGTGGTTCAGGAAAAGCTTGACTTTCAAGAGTTTCTCTACCACATACCGATGCCAATTCACACCATAAATGGGGCTGTAGTTCAGTTTTACAAAACGAAAAAGTTCTGGAGATCTATTCCACAACAATGTGAATATACTCAACACAAATGAACTATACACTTAAACATGGTTAAGATAACAAGTGTTATGTGTTGTGTTACCACAATAAAAAAAATTTCAAATATTAAAAAAGGAAAGGGTGAAGGGCTCAAGGTCCTTGAAAACACTACATTGTTTTTATTAAAAAGCTTGTCATAGGAAAAACTAGCTGATACTTTTCCTAAACAAAAACTAACTTCTGCAAATAAGTGTCTTTAAACTATAGTACATGGTGACAAATAGAAATCCAAGTTTATAGCTTGCAAGACCTCAACAATGTGCTAGTTTACGCACCTGTAAAAGGATTTAAATCAATGTCTGCATCCAACTCAGATGGCAACTGTAATATCCTAGCCTTGTTTCCCAAAACCAAAAATCCAAAGTGGGGATTCAGAGAATGCTAACTATTCTTGCCTTAACTTCCTCCTTCAATTCCATTCTTGGTGTTAAAATGACATAGAAGTGATTTTCCAGACACTACAGAGAAGCTCTGAACTCTCTACCCAAAAATCCCTTGAAGAATGAGGTGGTTACTCCATATTGTTTGTTCACAGCCTGTTTCATAAAGACTTTTGCCCAGGATGGCCCAGAACAAGAAAGTTTTACACCACCTATGTTAGGAATATGAGAGTATCAGTGACTCAATAAGCAGAAGTAATAGCATTCCTAGGTTCCTTAATTTTTGCAATAGTCTAATGCTTAGAAGAAAACAAAACTATTTTAATTTTTTCTACATAAATCCTTTTAGGAGAGTAATGCTTCATTTATTAACTAACTCCAAAATAAACAGCAATCTATATACAGTTACTAGATTTAGCAATTACAGACTGGACGAGCCTCACTAACTCCACTTATCACTTACAATCTTTTCTTTTCCTTACCAAATGTCACCTCTCCATTTCCACTTTTGTCAAACAATTGGAAAGCCACTATGAACATGGAATCTGGAGCACATAAAACAGATTCAAATGCCAAAAACTCTTGATAGGAGATCAACCTAGAATAAAATATAAGATGTTATTGGCTGGTAAAGAAAGGCAAAACATCAGGCACTTAATCTGCCTTTACTATATGAAATGTAGCTCAGGGTAACCAAATAAATGATGAAGAAAATTTTTCTTTATAAAGGTATTCCAGAAAATAAAGAAAGAACAAATGAATAAAATTAGAATATCACCTTTTTGAAAAGCCCTAGCAAATTAATGGACGTAGGCAATAATTAATAGCCTCTAACATCACTCGAAGAAAGAGAATTACACCAAAAATAATTAAACTTGAATCTGAACAAGTCTGTAGATCAGACTCTCAACCTTGGTACTTAATACTGCCACTTTCAGATGAGGAGTGCTTTGTTCTGGAGGCCTCCTGTGCATGTTAGCACGTTTAGCAGCACACCTGGCCTCTGCCCGCCAGATGCCAACAGCAAGCCTCCAGGTTGACAATCACTGCTCTAGATGTAGTCAATAATTAATGAAAAATAGAAAGGACAAAGCAACACGTTGAACACTATTATGGAAACACAATCAACAAAAACACAGACTGTAGAAACTACAGAGTAAACATTCTGTGGTGGCAAAAAACCTCCACAACATTCAAATTGTTTACATTTTTATTTACTGATTTGAGGGAAGGAGAAAGACATCAATTTGTTGTTGTTCCACTTATATACGCATTCACTGGCTGATTCTTCTACGTGCTCTAACCAGAGGAGATAGGACCTGCAACCTTGGTGCATGCGGATGACGCTCCAGCCAACTAAGCTATCCAGCCAGGGCTGAAAAACAACTTTTAAAGAAGATATGGAGGAGAACCTCATTAAAAACCTAAATGGGAGAGCAATTAATTATAAGATACATATTTTATTTGGATTCTCAATCAAGCAAAGTAAAAACAATTGTATATAAGAAAATCAAGAAATGAAGATGCTGATATAATGCAAATACTTGATGATATTAAGAAATCAATGTTAATGTTTTTGAGGAGGTTTTGTTTGTTTTGTTTCTTGGTAATTTTTCTTTTAGAGACACATGTTATCTTATATTTGCTTCAAAATAATCTAGGGAGTGAAGGAATTAATGGAGGTATAAATGAAACAAATTTAATAATTATTTTAATAATTATTAAAAGTGAGTGATGAGTATGTTGAATCACTACACTATTCTATTTTATATATGTTTGAAATGTCAATAATAAAAATGTTAAAGGAAAATTTAAAACAAAAAGGGGAGAGACTAAAAATTATTGGGTCCTCTAACACTCAGGGTTGTGAAATTAGTCAGTAGCCAAGATTACAGTGAAAATGCCTTCAGTGATCTCATCGAGCTGCCATATACTACTTCAAGTCACCTTCTATAGCAAGCTTGCTGCAAAGATTCCATATCATGTCCCTGTTGTTGGTAAGTGATTAGTATACAAGTTAACAGCATTATAAAAATCTATATATATACACCCCATACCCTATCTAAAGGAATAGACCTAATCCTTAATGTGGCTTCTGGGCCCACAGGTTCTGACCTCTGCATACCTTCCCCTTGCTCTCTGAACTCTGGCCCGCTCATCCTCAGCAACTAGAACAAGCCATGCTCCTTTCACTCAGTGCCATAACTCAGTAATTCATTTCCTTGGAATGATCCCACAATCTCCAAATTTTTGCCCATTTAATTTATACCCAATCTTTACATAGCTCAGCCTAACTACCACTTCCTAAAGAGAACCAAGTCAGAGTCCCCAGATGACTTTACCTTCCCTCCACACCATAACAGTAGTCTGTTTTTAAAATAACCAAGATTTCTACATAAAAGGTTCTTCTATTTCCTCTGCTGTGTAAAAACTTCTTAGTTTGGTATAGTCCCACAGAATGGGAGAACATATTCACCAATACATCTGATAAGGGGTTAATATCTAAAATGTATAAAGAACTTACAAAACTGAGCACCAAAAAAAACAACTCAATTAAAAAATGGGCAAAGGACCTGAATAGACACTTCTTCAAAGAAGACATACAGATGGCCAATAGATACATGAAAAGATGCTCAATGTCACTAATCATCAGATAAATACAAATTAAAACCACAATCAGATGCCATCTCACACCTGCCAGAATGGCTATCATCAATAAATCAATAAACAAGTGCTAGCAAGGATGTGGAGAAAGGGGAACCCTTTTGCAATATTGGTGGGAATGCAGACTGATGCAGACACTGTGGAAAGCAGTACGGAGATACCTCACAAAATTAAAAATGGATCTGCCTTTTGACCCAGCAATCCCATTTCTGGGAATATATCCAAAGGAACCCAAAACACTAATTTAAAAAGAACATAAGTACCCCTATGTTCATTGCAGTATATTTACAATCGCCAAGATATGGAAGCAGCCCAAGTCTCCATAATAGATGAGAGGATAAAACAACTACGAGACATTTGCACAATGGAATTCTACTTGGCCATAAAAAAGAAGAAAAATTTACCCTTTGCAACAGCATAGATGGACCTGGAAAAATTATGCTAAGTGAAATTAGCCAGGCAGAGAAAGACAAATACCATATGATTTCATTCCTATGTGGAATCTAATGAGCAAACTGAACTAACAAGCAAAACAGAGACAGACTCATAGATGGAGAGCAGATGACAGCTAGTGGGGGTGGTTAGGAGGCAGAGGGATTGAACAAAAACAAAAAAGGACTCATGGACATGGATAACAGTGTGGTGATTGCTAGGGGTAGGGGGTAAAAGGGGACTAAATGGTAATGGAAAAAAATACAGTAAGGATTAAATAAAATTTTTAAAAAGGTTTTCCTATATGCATGAGAATATTAAAGGAAAACACTTTTGAAAAAGTGAGAGGAAAACTTCAGTGTTCTATATCATAGGAGAATAGAACCTCCAGACGAAATTCTGACTAGAGCTAAATATAGAAACTATGGTTCTAGAAGTTACAGTTTCAAACAAAGCAACTGTCTAAATATTTTAGAGTAGATCATACAGTAATTGTCCCTGAGATCTGCATTTAGTGCAAAAACTCATTTTGCTGTTCATTATATAACCAGGACTTCTTCCAACTTTAACCCACAATCTCACAAATACTGCTTGGCTAATGGTTTTACTTTTAGACAACCCATCATGCTATTTATATCATACGGTGCTCCTCTACATGGCTCTCCAAATCAAGTACCTGCATTAAAACACTCCTGCTCATTTTACTATCTATTGGAGGAAAGGGAGTGGGCGAGAGAAAGAAGGGAGTCAGTATACAAAAGGGCAAGGTGCTGACTCCTAAACCTGCTTTTCCCACACACATAACTAAATCACTTAAACTTGTCAATATATTTCTATTAATGCAGATTTGGTCTTGGGTGATTATAAACAATCTTATGTGGTACTACTTGAAGTTACATACCAATAGGACTGCAAAAAGAAAAATAGACTGAAAATTAAGAAAACTAATTTTGTGTAATTGGGCAAGTCAATCAACCTCTCTGGGCTTAATTTTCCTTAAATGTTAAATGAGGGTGAGTTGACTTAAACATTACCAAAGTGTTTGATTTTCTTGAATTAAAAGTATTAAAGATACTAAAAGACCTAGCCAGAACAATCAGGCAAGAAAAAGAAATAAAAGGCATCCAAACTGGGAATAAAGAAGAAAAGTGGCACTTTTTGCAGATGACATGACTCTTCAAACAGAAAACTCCAAAGACTCCAAAAAAAAAAACCCCCAAAACTATGAGAAACAAGAAACAAATACAGTAAAGTTGTAGGATTCAAACTCAATGCACAAAAATCTATCTCATTCCTATATACTAACAATGAAATTTCAGAAAAAGACATGACAAAAATATTGCTTTTGCAATTGCAACAAAAAGGATAAAATACCTAGGAATAAACTTAACAAAAAATGTGAAGGACATATATACTGAAAACTACAAAGGATTATTTTAAAAGAATTGAAAGAGCCCTGGCTGATGTAGCTCAGTGGATTGAGTGCGGGCCTGTGAACTAAGGGGTCACTGGTTCCATTCCTAGTCAGGGCACATGCCTGGGTTGTGGGCCAGGTCCCCAGTAGGGGGCGCACTGGAGGCAACCACACAATGATGTTTCTCTCCTTCTCTCCATCCCTTCCCCTCTCTAAAAATAAATAAATATTTTTTAAGAAAAAGAGAATTAAAAGGACAATGAAATGGAAGGATATTCCATGTTCACAGATTGGAAAAATCAACATACTTAAAATGTCCATATTACCCAAAGCAATATACAGATTTAATGCAATCCCCATCAAAATCCCAATGACATTTTTTAAACAAATAGAACAAAAAATCATCAGATTTGTAAAGAACCAAAAAAGACCCCAAACAGCCAAAGTAATCCTGAGAAAAAAAGAACAAAGCCAGAGGTATCACACTACCTGACTTCAAATTATACTTCAGAACTACGGTAATCAAAACACCATGATACTGGCAGAAAAAGGGACACACAGGTCAATGGAATAGAAATAAGCACTCAGAAATAAAACCACATGTATGTGGGCAAATAATTTTTGACAAAGGAACCAAAAATACACAATGGAGAGAAGAAAGCCTCTTCATAAATGGCACTGGGAAAATTAGAAAACCACATGCAAAAGATGAAAATAGACTACAGTTTGTCCCATGTGCAAAAATTCAAAGTGGATCAAAGGCCTAAATATAAGACCTGAAACAATAAATTATGCAAAAGGAAACATAGGTACTAAACTTATGGACCTTGGTCTTAGAAAAAATTTTATGAATTTGAACCCAAAGGCAAGGAAAGTAAAAGCAAAAATAAATGAATGGGACTATATCAAACTAAAAAGCTTATACACAGCAAAAGAAACTGCCAACAAAACAAAAAAGCAACCAACCTAATGGGAGAAGATAATTGCAAACAAATGCTCCAACAAGAGGTTAATAACCAAAATATAAAGAACTCATGAAACTCAACACCATGGAAACAATCCAATTAAAAAATGGGCAGAGGACCTGAATAGACACATCTCCCAAGAAGACATACAAATAACCAACAGATAGATGAAAAGATGGTCAACCTCACCAGCCAACAGATATATGAAAATATGCTAAACTCCACTACCCAACAGATATATGAAAATATGCTTAACTTCACTAGCCATCAGGGAAATATAAATCAAAACTACAATGCGATACCACCTCACACCTGCTAGAATGTCTTTTATCAACAAGAAAAGTAATAACAAGTGTTGGAGAGGTTGTGGAGAAAAAGGAACCCTCATTCACTGCTAGAGGGAATGTAAACTGGTACAGCTCAAATGGAAAACAGTATGTTTTCCAGAAAATTTAGAATAGAGTTACCATATGACCAGCAATCTCACTTCTGTGTATCAATCCGAAAAAAATGAAAACATTAATTCACAAAGATATATGTACCCCAATGTTCATTGATTGAAGCAACATCATGGTGGCCAAGACATGGAGACAACCAAAGTGTCCTTCAATAGATGATTGGATAAAGATGTGATACATATATACAAGGGAATATACTACTCAGTCATATGAAAACATAGAAATACTGCCATTTGCAACAACATGGATAGACCTTGAGAACATTATGCTAAGTGAAATAAGTCAGTATGAAAAAGAACCATATGATTTCACTCATGTGTGGGATATAAAACTGAAACTCATAGACACAGACAACAGTATGGTGGTACCAGAGGAAAGGGGAGTGGAGGGTAGTAAATGGTAAAGGGAGTCAAATATCTGGTGACAGAAGATGATTTGACTTTGGGTGGTGGGCACACAATGCAATGTATAGATCATGTATCACAGAAATGTATACTTGAAATCTATATAATCTTATTAACTAATGTCACCCCATAAATTTAATTAAAAAATAAAATAATAAAAGACTTTGACAATGACTCTTAACCTTTCTGAAGTCATAGACCCATTTGAAAACCTGGGATTTCTCCCAAGAAAAATGTAGATACAAATTCACTCATTTTGTATTGTATTTCGGCAAGTTCAGGAACCTCTGAAGTTCATGAAGTCCATGAACAGGAGGTTAAGAATCCCCATAGTTCTAGAAAATGTTACCTTTCTCTGCTTTTAGAAATTATCTATGTTTCACCCTGGCCAGTGTGGCTCATTTGGCTGAGCATCATCCCACAAAACAAAAGGTCACCAGTTTGATTCCCAGTCAGGACACAAGCCTAGGTTGCGGTTCGTCCAGGTCAGGGCTTGTACAGGAGGCAACCAATAGATGTTGCTCTCTCACATCGATGTTTCTCTCCCTCTCTTTCTCCCTCCCTTCCTGCCCCCTCTAAAAAAAATCATCTATGCTTGATAAACTTATTTTCATTATATAACAATCAATCAGATTTCCTACCCAATCCCAATCTGACTCATTCCAAAGACAGAGAAAACCAGGTAGTTCAAGAAGTTTTTGAAATTGAAATAGAACATATTTACGTTTTAAAAAGAAAAACAGGTTGTTTTTTAAGTAAATACTATTCAACATTATTAGATTCTTAACTAGCCAAAATCCACTTTTGATCTATTCTAGTCTGCCAACTTAAACCCTTGATTCTACTTGACCACACTTTTAACAACCCAACTGAGTCTGGGAAAACCACATGAATGAAGCTTCAAAAAAGATACACTACTGAGATGGACAAGATGGTCACAAAAGAAAACATCTGAAGAGATATGTAACTCTAAAAACAGGTCTCCAATCAAATTATTAATAAATACTCTGATCATTTCTAAAAGAGCTAATTGTATATGCTACCTTTAATAACTTTGAAGAAGGAATTCTGATTAAAAATAATTTTCATATGCCTTACTGTTTAAGCACTATTGACAGACCCAAAGTTAAACGACCCATAGTAACTTATCAGCTGATTTAACTTTTTTAGAAACTAGACACAAAATATATACCAGTTTCCCAATATCTGCCAATGATAAACTATATAAAATCTTCCCAAGATATAAAATACTCATAGTAAATTTCATGCATTGTGCTAGATTTTGCAGGAAAATACAAATGAATACAATATTAACTCTGGACTCAAAGAACATAGATAACATTTCTCCTTGAACTATTACAATAGTCTCCTAAAAAGATTTCACTGCATTCTGGCTGGTGTATCTCTCCACACCATGCCCCTCTCCTTTCTTAGACAGTGAAGAAAAACTTTATTCTCTAAAAAAAAAAAGATTCACCGCATTCAAGTCTTATCCTATTCCAACCTACCATTTTTCTAAAATCTTATTATTTGTGATAATGGAAATAATATTTAAAGATTCCTCAAAGATTACCTAGTTTTTCAGTTTTTCACACGAGCAATTCCACAGGTAGGAGAAAAAAACTGGGTCCTCAGAGGCCTAGGGATGTACTGTGTTGGCCCAAAAGTTTTCTTGGTAATATTTCTGTGAGATGGCTCTAGTAGAGCTTAGTTGCCTTGAGCTTCATTCGAAACAATTTTGTTAGATTGTATTGTGATAGCTGTCATGTCAGCGTGCATTTAAAAAAAACTTATCAAGGGGGTTCCGGCCCTTGATAGAAGGGTAGAAACCCTTCACTTCCTCACACAACCAAAAGGAGGACAACAACCAATCTAAAAACAATAAACAACCAGAAGTGCCAGAAAATCAAACTGCATGGAGCTCCGACAATGAAGAAATTAAAGAAACATTGGACCAGACCAGCAGGAAGGAGAGAGGCAGCTGGGAATGCAGAGAAGACCCCTGGCAAGGGATCAGACTATGGGGGCGGGGCTGGCTGAGAGTCCCGTGGCAAGGCAGCACACCACAAAAGTGAGGCAAGGCTGGCTGAATAAGAAACTAAGACTCAAAGCTAACTGCCATGGCAGAAGAAACTCCCAGTTCTCTTGTGTGAACTCTCTCACACAAGAGTTCATTGGAAAGTGGGGCTAGAGCTGATCAGGTGAGCCACATTGTTCCCTCTCTGACCCCTCCCCCACAGTGCCACAATGCTGCAAGGAGGGTTGCCCTGCCCTGGAGAATACCTAAGTCCCTGTCCCCTTACAACATAATAGGTGTGCTGCGACAAAGAAATATGACCCAAATGAAAGAACAGATAAAAATTCCAGAAAAAGAGCTAAGCGATGAAGAGATAGCCAATCTATTTGATGCAGAGTTCAAAACACTGGTAATCAATCTCAATTAAGATACTCACAGAAATGGTCAAGTATGGTCGCAAAATGAAGGAACAAATGAAGGCTACCCAAAGTGAAATAAAGCAAAATATTCAGGGAACCAACAGTGATGAGAAGGAAACCGGGATTAAAATCAACAGTTTGGAACAAAAGGAATAAACAAACATCCGGCCAGAACAGAATGAAGAAACAAAAATTCAAAAAAATGAGGAGAGGCTGAGGAGCCTCAGGGACTTTAAACATTCCAACATCTGAATCATAGGAATGACAGAAGGAAAAGAATAAGAGCAAGAAGTTGAAAACTAACTTGAACAAATAATGAAGGAAAGCTTCCCCAATCTGGTGAAGGAAATAGACTTCTAAGAAGTCCAGGAAGCCCAGAGAGTCCCAAAGAAATTGGACCCAAAAAGGAACACACCAAGGCACATCATAATTAAGTTACACAAGATTAAAGATAAGGAGAGAATCTTAAAAGCAGCAAGAGGAAAGGAGAGAGTTACCTACAAAGGAGTTCCCATAAGGCTGTCAGGTGATTTCTCAAAAGAAACCTTGCAGGCAAGAAGGGTCTGCAAAGATTTGAAGTCATGAAAGGCAAGGACCTACATCCAAGATTACTGTACCCAGCAAAGCTATCATTTAGAATGGAAAGGCAGATAAAGTGCTTCCCAGATAAGGTCAAGTTAAAGGAGTTCATCATCACCAAGCCCTTATTACATGAAATGTTAAATGGACTTATCTAAGAAAGAGAAGATCAAACACTATGAACAGTAAAAATGACAACAAACTCACAGCTATCAACAACTTAAAAAAAAAAAGAAAAACAATGAAAACAAAAACTAAGCAAACAACTAGAACAGGAACAGAATCAGAGAAATGGACATCACATGGAAGGTTTTCAGTGTGGAAGGGGAGGGGAAGAATAGGGGCAAAAGGTATAGGGAAGAAGAAGCATAATTGGTAGGCATAAAATAGATGGGGAGAGGTTAAGAATGGTATAGGAAACAGAGAATTCAAAGAACTTATATATACAATCCTTTGACATGAACTAAGGTGGGGGAGAATGCTGGAGAGCGGGGGGTGCAGGGAATAGGGGGGATAAAGTGAGAAAAATTGGGAAAACTGTAATAGCATAATCAATAAACTATACTTTAAAAAAACTTATCAAAGCTGGTAATTTTTTGTGCAGCCATTTTAATATTGAATATGGAAGAATACACAAAAAATTTTTGGCATATAATGTTTTATTATTTCAAGAAAGGTAAAAACACAAAAGAAGATTTGTGCAGTGTATGGAGAAGGTGCTGTGACTGCCAAACATGTCAAAAGTGGTTTGTGAAGTTTTGTGCTGGAGATTTCTCACTGGACGATGCTCTATGGCCAGGTAGATTAGTTGAAGTTGACAGTGATCAAATTGAGACATTAATTGAGAACAATAAATGTTATACTATGCCAAAGACAGCCAACATACTCAAAGTATCCAACTCAATGAAGTTATTGGTGACAATGAAAAATGTCTTCCCTTTTATGGAAAACACTGAACGAACTTTTTGCCAACCCAATAGCTTAGAACTCACAAAGCAAGGCAAGTTTTCTTTATAACTCATACAAATATTCCATTTGCTCCATAATACAGTCATATGTGATTTTAATATAAAAATGGGGTGCTTTTTCCCTTTAAATTGAGTAATTGACACTCCAGGAAGATGTGCCTTGCTATTTCTGTGACTGCACAATACGCAGCCAGGCTAAAAATATCTCAGTGACTGAGAGTCATGAGTCCACAGGGTACAGTCAAAGCCCAGCACACAAGGTCCATAGCTCCACTCCAACCACAACTGACAGCAACAAAGCAACATCACAACCACACCAAAGTACTTGTAACACAGCCTCTCCATGCTCATTCCTCAAAACGCACACACATACACGTCCCTCAGTGCTTCAAGTCACTGCTGCTCCCTTTCCTGGAATTCTCCTCCCTACCTGTCCAACCACCAGCAAGCTCCTTTCATCCTCCCAGATTTCACTCAGGCATCACCTCTCCCGTGGTGCTGTCCGGACCACCTAAAACAGACTTAACTATGTTTTCTTGGGTGTCCTTTGTATCTTCTATATACTTCTAGTATAGCACCTTATCTCCAAAGTATTACTTTTTTGTTGTTTACTCATTCTCTATCGCACTATGCCATAAGCTTCTAGTTAAGCCCAGGCACCACAGCCCTGACCAGTGTGATTCAGTTGATTGGTGTTCTCCTGCAAAGTGAAAGGTCACTGGTTTGATTCCCTGTCAGGGCATGTGCCTAAGTTGCAGGTTCAGTCCTTGGTCCGGGCATGTAAGAGAGGCAACTGATCAATGTTTCTCTCTTGCGTTGATGTGTCTCTCTCTCTTTCTCCCTCCCTTCCCGTCTCTCTAAAAAATTAAATTTAAATTTAAATTAAAAAAAAGACCGGGAA
This sequence comes from Desmodus rotundus, assembly GCF_022682495.2. Taxonomy (NCBI): domain Eukaryota; kingdom Metazoa; phylum Chordata; class Mammalia; order Chiroptera; family Phyllostomidae; genus Desmodus; species Desmodus rotundus. The sequence goes on from NC_071388.1 coordinate 159,052,612, forward strand.
CCCTGTTTTATTTATGTTTGTATTTCTAAGGCCCAACAGTATCTGGCAAATAGTGGTTGTTCAATAAATATTTGTCAAATAAATGAGTAAACAGAGAAATGAATAAATACCACTCTCTAAATTCTTCCTTTCTTTCTTTCTAGCACTTATAACTTCCTAACATGTTACAATTTACTTTTAAATTTTGTTCATTTTTACATGGTTATTCACTTATGTAATTCTAGCACTTAGAACAGTGCCTAAAACACAGCAATTAATAGTTATTCAATATTTATTGAATGAATGAATGAAGGAATGGATGGATAAAAGAAATACGCTTAGATGAAAACCATTCTGTTAAGATTGTTATATATAAAATATGACTTTAAACATGTAAGTTTTTTCAAAAAAAAAAAGAAATGGCAGTATCCTTGATAATGACAGCAAATAAGTTTTTATGGAAATCTAAGAAAATAAATGGTTTATTAATATTAAATTTCCAGATTGTCATAAACATGGTTTCCATTTTGTAATTAGATATTGCAGAACGTAAGTTTTCAAAAAAATATATAAAGGTCTTACCCATCCTTGGTTTGATCAGCTACTCCTGCCAACAGCTGGATAATCTTCGGATTGCTATTTGGATCATTATACAGTCCGAGATAGCGCTGGACAAAATCTTCTGGGGTCATGTAATGTTCTCCATCGACCTCGGTACTGGCATACTAAAAAATAAATAATGTAAACTTAAGAATTAAAATTATTCAATATCATTTTGTAGCAAACAAATGGTTTATGAAAATGTAAATTAAAGGCCAGTATGAAAATCAAAGTATGGATAATACATGCAAAATTTTTCTCCGGATAGTGTAAAAACACATACCAAGAGCATGATTTAAGAACCTTGGTAAAGTACTGATACTGATATATGCTATAAAAGTGATTTTCAACCTTTTTCATCTCATGGCACACATAAACTAATTAGTAAAATTCTGTGGCACACTAAAAATATATTTTTTGCCAATCTGACATAAAAAAGGTGTAATTTTGATTCATTCACACCAGACAGGTATTGTTGTGATGGCTGTTATTTATTTGAGAATCTAAGGGAAAAAGGTCAGTGCCTCTGACCAAACAGTCAGATATGCATATTTTTAAAATTCTTGCAGCACACTAGTTGAAAATTGCGGTGCTATAACATGGATCCACCTTGAAAACACTGTAAGTTAAAGAAGCCAGACACAAAAGGTCAGACGCTGCATCCCATTTACATGAAATGTCCATGATAGGCAAATCCACAGTGACAGAAAGTAAGAGTAGTTGCCAGGAGCTGGGAGGCGTGGGGAATGGGGAATAACGGCTTTAACATGTATGGGGTTTCCTTTGGGAGTGATGAAAATGTTCTGGAGCTACATAGTGGTGATGGTTGCACAATATTGTAAATATACTAAAAACCCCCAAATACATACTTTAAAATGGTTAAAATTGTGAGTTTTATGTTATGTGGCTTTCATCTCAATTAAAACATACTTATATATGTAGGAGAAGGGATATCAGAAAGACAAAAAAAGGTGAAAGGGCAGTCAAGGCGATCAAGACCTGAAAGGGGGAAAACATCTGAAGGCTCCCAGAGGATTCCTGTCTCTAGAGGGAGGGAGGGAGGGCTAACATGCCAAACCACAGAAGTGAAATGAATGAGCAAAGCATAATGAACAACACCTTCCATCACAGGTACGTGTTCCCAGTTCCAGTAGCTCAAAAAAATAAAAATATTCCACCTTTTATGATGATCATTTTTTAAAACAAAATAAAATACCTGCCTATCAAATAAATGCCTCATTATTTCAAGGGTTTTATGTACTGTGACATGAGCAAACATGAAAGACCAAAGCCCTCCTCTTCAGCTTACAGCTGATCAGCTTGGCTACTTAACTCAACTACCAAAGTAGTAACATCAGAAAATTTCCCAGAATTGAAGAATGCAAGGGCTCACTAAGTGCCAAGCACAATAAATTAAACACAACCTTCCCCACCAGACTTGGCCAATCATCATAAAAAATTGCAGAACATCAGCATAAAGAGGAAAATTCTAAAAGTTTTCAGAAAAAAAAAACAGGTCATATATAACGAGTTATGAATCATGGGCATCATGCTCCTCAACAGAAACACTGGAAGTTTGAAGACACTGAGTCAGGCCTTGAAAATTCTAAGAGAAAGGGTTTCCAGCCTAGAATTCCAAACTGAGCCAAACTTTCAATCAGTTGTAAGGGTAGGTTGAGAGCACTTTGAGATATCTGCATTCCCAACACTTTTTCTCCCTTCACAGACCCTTTCTCAGGAAGCTGTAAGAGAATTTGCTCCATCATAAGTGAACATGAACCAAGTAGGAGGAAGATGTGGGAACTGGGAAACAGATAATCCAACTCAGAATAATGGCCAAGGGAAATCCTGGGACAACTGCAGGCCTCTAGAGCATCTAGTGCTGGCTGGGGCGGACAGACGGCTCCAGGAAGAAAAGCCACTAGAGAAAATGAAATGTCAGGGTGTCCAAGGCATTTATGTGGCTGGGTGAAAAATAACATTCGGAGACGTCTAAATCTTTGCTCAAATGCCACCTTCTCAATGAAACCTACTCTTATGACCCTGTTTACTCTCACAACCCAGACCAGTATCTGTATTCCCAGTCCCCCTGATGTCACTCTGTTTTCCACTCGGCACCTCTCACCTTCTAACACACCATATGTTTTACTTATTTATTATGTTTATTGTCTATCTCCCAATTACAATGTGTAAGTGTCACAAAGGAGAAAGGTCTTTGTCTAGAATGCTCACTGATGTATCCCAAGCACCAAGAATAATGCCTGGCACATAGTAGGTATTGAGTAAATACTTGTTAAATTAATGAATTGGCGATAGGTACAGAAATTGCTAAGTAAGTGAAGAGTTAGGTTATTTATTTTACTTTATGAAAAGGTAAATTATAAGAAAGCTTTTCATTGTACAAAAATAGGAAATATAATACTGAGCAAACATCAATAGTAATAATATAGATATTGAATATTAATTTAATGATGGTTACAAATATACTGAGGGGAATGGAAGAAAAAGAATGGGGGAGGATATAGTATAAGGAAGTCCTCAGCTGCTGTAATAGGGATTAATAATGTCTAGAAATAGCAGTATAGAAATATAAAGGAAAATACCAAAATAAATACCTAAAAGAGTTACAAGTAGTTGCTTCTGACAAAAAAGATAGGGATGAGAAAGATCAGTGCAAAGGACTCTTGGTTTGCTTTTTGGTTAGGTATTTCAAATGTCCTCATTTGTGATCAGACCCAACCAAACCACAGCTCTTTCAGCAAAGAGAGTATTAAATCAAAAATGTTTCCTTCACTGTATTCTGAAACACACCACAAAGGCTATCACAGCAAATTCTGTATCAACCAACATAAAAAGCTAGCCCAAAGTGGACATATTTTTACCAGCTGGTGCTACCAATAGCACCTAACAAATATCACCCCCAAATACAGTGATGTTCTCTCTACATGCTACAAAAGTTATTCCTGAAAGGGTCCTGGGTCTAAATCCTGGCCCTACCACTAACTCACAGTGAGTTCTTTACCAACTCCATTTCTCCTCCTAGGTGCCTAAATATATCACACATCTATAAAATGAAGACTAAATAACTTTTGATGTTTCAAAACCAGCAGGTATGCAAACACAAGATAAAAAATAATAAATTGCATGATACTGATACTAATAGTGAATGGATTTTACCAAATCCTGCCAATTGCTTCTTACTGTCATTCTTCAATATATAACATAATCTGGTATGTTTTCCCAAGATCACAAAACCACCAGAATTTAGGACAGGCAGGAGCAGAATTTACAACATCAGGGGGATAACTGCAATTGGAAAGGGAGCAACACAAGAACTCTAAAAGAAGAATTTAGAGAAAAAAATCAACCACTAACTAGAGTATGAGTGCCAAACCACAGTATGAAAAATGAACCATGGGAACCAAAAAGGAGTGGGTCAGTCTAAGTATTGGTAGGATGAGGCTGGGAAGAGGAAAGAAAGTAATGTTCAGAATAGGCCTTAAAAGTAAAATTCAGCCCTGGCCAGTGTGGCTCAGTTGGTTGGAGTGTCTGTGTAAACCAAAAATCACAGGTTCATTCCCAGTCAGGGCACTTGTGTGGGTTGCAGGTTGGGTCCTAGTCGGGATGAATACAAGAGGCAACCAATGGATGTTTCCCTCCCTCGCTCTCCCCCTCCTTTTTACTCTCTCTCTAAAATCAATAAGCATGTCCTCAGGTAAGGATTACAGAAAAAAAAAGTAAAATTCTATTTAAACTGCAAGTGGAAAGGATATTTCACACTAAAAAATAAAAATCGATTGAATAGAGAAATAATTTATTTTCTTCTTTGAGGGTGCAAAGAAGTTAGTTGGAGTGAGAAATGGTAACAAAGAGGTGTAGAAGGTGAAACTGAAAAAACAGTTTGAGACCAGATGGTAGAAGACTAAATATTAAACTGAAAAACTCTAGGCTTTATTCTGGTGGCCATGGGATACTACTAAAAATCTTAGGGGAGGAGAGAAATGATGTGACCTTTGCTCTCCCAGGTAGCAATGTGATAGATAGACTGGAGAAGAAAGAAACTGATTAGGGGCAAGGAGACCAAGTAGTCTAGTGGCTATTGCAAAAATCCAGTTGAAAGAGGTTGAACCTGAACAAAGGCAGTGAGAAGTGCAAATTAAAAAAAAATTAATAATTAAAAAAAACAATGTGTACATTCATCCACTGCTAATAGATATGATTTTAATAGGTTTACATTCATACTATTCAAAACTCAAAAGGCACAAAAAGATATAATACAGTGAAAAGTCTCCCTCCCACCTTTAACCCAGTCACTCAATTCCTCATTCCAGAGGCAGTCAATTTCTTGTATATTCTTCCAGAGATATTTTACATGTATACAAGTAAATTATATATACATGAGATATATATATAATATATACATGCAAATGTGTGTATGAATATTCTCATCCATTTCTCTTTTTTACACAAATAATAACATACTATTCACACTGTTCAGTACATCTTGCTTTTTTTCAAATTCAGTCCTTTTGAAAAGCGATTTAGCAATATATGTACACATACATACAAATATACATATATGTTACATTTAAGGAGTCATAAAATGCTCATGACCTTTGACAAGGAATCCTGGGCATGACTCCCGTGAAAAAATTTTTAAAGGAAGAATAAAATATAAGAGATGTGTTATGGTGAATTTTGTTTTCTCTTTTTTCTCTCTGTTCGCCTTTGGTTAAGCATTGCTTTCTTTCTTTAATTAGATGTAAATTTTCAAAAGAGAGCATATATGAAAAGATTTGAGTTTGTATTAACAAAATTTGACATCTAATTGTCCTTTGGGGCATGGGCATAGAGATGTCAAATATCTAAAACCTGAGTTTGATTGCCAGGACTACCACCACTATATACATAGAACATATACATACATACATATACAGACACACACACACACATTGAAAGTATACTGTACTTATTGAGTCACCAAGATTTCACAATATTCTTGACATTAAAACTATCAGGAAATAGAGAAGCCTTAACACGAACTACCAGGACACCGCAACCAATAAGGACAACAAATGCTGTGGATGACAAGCACTGGCACAGGCTTTGCCGGTATCTGGGATTATAAATGATGCCAGAGAATCGCTTACCCTGAGGTATTTCACTAGTGTTTTCCCCAAATCTCCTAGTCTATTTTAACTTAATTTTAACTGAAAGATAAAGTGTACAGCTCAGAGGAATAAAAACAAATCTTCTCATCCACAAGGAGTCGCTCACTTCTTGACTTCTGCAGGAGACAGTTAACTAATTAACTCATTAGAGACAATTACTTGGCAATGTCAGTGAGCCTGTTGCCTGAACAAACAGAAGAGGAGGGAGTTTAGAACTGAAACTGGAATCTACTCAGTCAGTCAAGATGCTAAAACATTTTAGGCATTATGCCAACAACAACAAAAAAAGCAGGTACTATAAATCGGTAATATATTTAAACCAAAAGTTTTTTTTAATACTTTAAAATAAGAATGACCCATTTATTTTAAACAACCTAATAACTGTTCATGCTTCTTATTTTAACTGACTGGGCAATAACGTTTTAAACAAATTTTTAAAAAGTAAACATGGCCTATAGCAACACATAAGGCTACAAATAAGAAAATGTTAACTGGCCTTATTGAAACCTTCCCTTTTGCTAATCAAAATGACTTTAGTGTTCACAGTAAAAACAATGAAAAATAATTTAAAACAAAGTTTTGAGTCTCCTAATACTAAAAATTTAATATATCAAACAACTTAGTAGTCTCATAATATTATTTCCATTTTGTTCCTATCATTTCAAAGGGTAAAATAAAATGACTTTAAATTAACCAAAAATTATATCTATACTCCAAATAACTTCAGACTTAATCATTGGCCATTTCAAAGATATCTCTTAAAGCACTCGTAAATCCTTCTTGGGCAAGAAGTCAAGGACACTTGAAAGACATACAAGAAGTGGCTGACAGTATCTTAAAAACAAACAAGCAAAAAAACAGGTCTATTTTCTTAATATTATCCAAACCCAAGTCAAGTATTTGAATGCAAAGTGCACATAGCTTTGACATTTCCAGAAACATTTAAATTTACACTGAGTATAGTTCACATGTACTTGAAAAAGCCTTGACAATCTGAAGCTTGAGAAATAAAATGGATTTTATAGATTAGAATATTTACACATTTAATCTGTATTATTGCCTATAAAAGATGGCAGGGTTTCATACTGACACTGAACTACCTTCAGCTGCAAATGAAAAGACCATGTTATCTAGAAATGTTTTGCCTATTAAGCTAACAGATCAACATATCAAGGCCTCATTTGCCTTGAGTAAAATGGGCAGTAGTAACTCCTTTGTCACTTAACAAATTTAACCTTAAGTGACCTTTAGAATGCATGCTACCTACACCACAGGTTAACTATAAAACAAATTTTAGAAAAAAATTGCACACAACCCTGAATTTACATTGAATAAGGGGGAAAAAAAGGTTAACTTAAAATTCAATGACATAATTGAGTTAAAAAACCCAACCAGGGGTGTCCAACCTTTTGGCATCTCTGGGCCACACTGGAAGAAGAACAGCTCTCTTGGGCCACACATTAAATATACAAACACTAACAAAAACTGATGAACAAAAAAGAGGTTTTAAGTAAATTTACGATTTTGTGCTGGGCTGCATTCATAGTCAGCCTGGGCCGCACGTGGCCTGCGGGCCACAGGTTGGACACTTCTGGTCACAAATTCCTGCTTAAATGGTTTAAATTAAAAAACAGATCCTTTGATGTTTTATATTTCTAAAAGATTTTTCAGAGATTTTAAAGGAAAATTCCAATCTGCTGTGACTAGAAGGCTGATTACTTTTTAAAATTATACAGTGTATCAAGATCAAGAATTTTCTTTTTATGAACACCAAAATCCAGATAATTTATCTAGAAGCACTACTTTTTAATCTAAAAATCTACTAAAATCAAATCTTTCCATTTATTTTGCATTCAGTTAAAAGCATTTACGAAGCACCAACTATGTGCTCAGCACTATGCCTGACACTAGGAATGCAGGGTCCTCAAACAGCTCAGAGACAACAGCATGATGGACACCTAAACCAGCGTCAGAAAACAGGTTCTAATCCCACGTGCCCTTAACTAGTTAAGATTTCTTGAGCAAAACACTCTGAGCCTCTTTAACAGAAAACAGCTGTCTTGTTGTGAGGGGAGAAAAAGAGATCTTGAACACCACAGTACTTATTATTATAGAGCATATATGCTCACTGAAATGGTTATTCCAAAACGCCTACAAACACAGAAGGGCATAGAATCCCAGTTTCTCTCCTTGGTTTATTGAATTTTTCTGCTTTTGCTCAAACATGAAGGAGTTATTGTTCTAATTCTTCTTTTTTCTCCAAACCAAGGTTTCCTTCCACAGTTCTTGGGTTTACCAGGAGATCAGTCCTGACTGGTCTAGGCGGATTCACCTCTGCTTATCCAACAAGTAGCTGTAATATGAGTCAAAACACACTGTTCCTCCATGGCTTTGTTCCAAAGGAGATGAACTGACATTTTCAGACCTTAACATACTTTCAACTGCAGTAACTCAAATGACAATGTCATAAAGTTCAGTAACTTCAAATATTAAATAGAGCATTTCCCATATAGAGAAATGAATTACATAAACAATGGAAGAAAAAGCCATGTACCATGGAAAAAGCTGAGCATATGAAACCAATCTTTTTGCTGTTCTTCCCTATTACTGCTCTTACTCTTAATGAAAGCCAAATTTAGTCAGGAATGCATGCCCTTTCACTACAAAAGCACTCTGCATAACGAACAAAGGCCATAACAGATCTGACACACAAACCCTGTTACAACGGTGTGATGTGGAATTCACCTTGTCATAAATAATATTTTAATGAGAAAATATCATTTTAAACGCTTTTGGCCACATTAATTTTAACAACTTTTTTAACATTATTTTTATTGTTTTCCATTACCATTTATCCCCCCACACCCTCTTCCACCTCCACCCACCCCCTCCCTCCAATTTTAACAACTTTTTTGAGCCACATTAATTTTAAAAACAGATTTTAATTAGTGATGCAAAATTTTTCTGATATTTATCAAAATCAACTACACATCCATCGGAGAAAGGCAGTTTTACACTAATTTTAATTAGCACTTTCAGTTGCATATTTCACATACACTAGAAACAAAACCTATTTGATTTTGCAAAGAAAATTCCTCAGATGTCTGCCTTTCTGAGAGATTGCTTCCATGAAATACTACGTGCTTATTTTTCTTTTTGCTTTAATATATGTACTTTTACTGTCCATCACACCAAGTCCTTCTGCCAGCTACTAAACAATGCAATTCCTAACACAGGAGGGAGGTACAAGACCCTCATTAATCACTGAAATCAACAATAAACTAGGTCTACCAAAACAATTTTCCCCTTAAAATATCCAAACCTTGGAAATAAAATGATGACCCCAGAGAACTCAATAACTGGAACTAGAATGCTTCTCAGGGCAGATTAAGTTGAATAATTAATTTGCATTGTTCTTAAATATTTTCATCTCTTGGTGTAGGTAACCATGGGAACATACAAGGAGCATATATATTTATAAGCCTGGGCAAATCATGTCTTTGACAAGGAAGGTACAGCTCCTAGGGAGACAGAATGTTTTAATGTAGGTAAGTCTTAATTAAATACCAAGATTTCTACTATTAAAAAAAGAAGGGCCTTTATCCTTGTAGGGAGCGGAAAATATTAAGAGATTTAAGAGACAAATCAATCAAATACAAAGTATGAACCTGGCTTAAACCCTAATTTTAATAAAGCAACTTAAAAAGAATATGAAACAATCAGGAAAATTTCAGCACTGAATGGAAGTCCATGTTATTAAGAAATATTTTTAGGTGTGATCATTTTATTGTGGTTTGGCTGGCTTTTCAGAGTCATCATCTTTTAGATACATACTGAAGTATTTATGGATGCAGTGATATTATGTCTGGGAATCACTTCAAAATAACCCAATGCTGCTGTGATATGGATGAAGCAAGATCAGCCATGATGGTTGGCTAATCTGAGTAATGGGTACATAGCAATTCATTATGCTGTTTTTGCTCAATTTGCGTATGTTTAAAATTTTCATAATAAAGCTTTGAAAGGCTATGGAACAATAATGAGATTACTCTATATGTACTATTATTCTATATGTATTAACTATTCTATATGTTAAAAAAAAAAAGGAAAAGCAAGTTTCTTCCTTTTACTGTATAACCTCAAGAAAGTTGCTTAACTTTTCTGGTGCTCCGGTTTCCTCATCTATAAAATGGGAATACTTATGGTATCTACTTTAGAGAGTTATTCTGAGGATTAAATGTTATTTGTATAAAACATTTAGAACAGTACCTGAGACAAAACAGTGGCTCAGTAAGTAACCAATTACACTGTTTTAGATGCCCAAAAATGGCCATGACACTGGCTTCAGTGAATGATGCTTCAGAAACTTCAGCAGTATAGTAAGTCCTTACTTATCATCAATAGGTTCTTGGAACTGCAGCAAAACGATGTATAAAGTAACCAATTTACCATAGGCTAACTGATGTAAAAAGAGTTAAGATTCTATGGCACCTCATCGTTACAACAAAACAAAGTTGAGCCCGATGATGTTACTCAAGGATCTGCCGTACGTACAAAGTATTAAAAAACAACTGGAGAGAACAGGGAGATGATGATTTTTTTAAAAGCTGACACATAACAGATGAATTACAAGTTTCTCTTCAGGTCTGTGTTTTAGTATTTCAGAGCCTATGGTTAGACTATCATTCCTTCTCTGATCCAGAATGAGCAACTGAAGGTTCAGGAGAAAACTGCACATACCTTACACAGTCTCTCGGGTATCGCATTATGAGACCATGGCTATCCCCCATCTCAGAATCTATAGACTTGAGAGAAGCCGTTACCTCTCACAATTGTATTTCTGAATGTGTGGATTTGTGAACATCTTCAGATGTATGTTTCAAGAATATTAGTAATTAACTGATTATATGTACACAGTCATAAACACATATTAATATGTTGTCACTTTATAGGTCTGGCAGTTACCTGGGGACTCAAATCCTGTTCAGAAAGTCCTCATCTTATCTTAGAAGAAAAGGAAGAGAACAAAGAACTAAGCTTTATTCAGTTCTCATGTGTCAGGTACCATTTACACATTATTATCTCATGACCTCACACAGGGATGCTAGGTGTAGTTATCCTTCTTAGACAGATAAGGAAGCAGGATCCAAAAGTAATGTGAACACCTAAGGTCACATAGCAAAAAGAGATTCAAATCCAGGCTAGACTACAGAGCCCATGTGGTCTCCACCTGTACTCTGCTGCCTCCCAGCTGAAAAGTCACCTGAGGCCCAGCTCAAGGTATTCTAAGAGCCCTATGGACAGGAGGACATACAGAAATGTATAAGAAAATTTACATTTCAATTTTACCTTTTTAAATACGATCTACTTAAATATAAATTGAATCATTCCACTTCCAAAGTAAAAGACCTTCAGTGGTTTCCATGATGCCCTTAAAAAATCCAAACTCCTCCGTGGCCTATAAACCACACCCTGCTTGCTGAGGCTCCTTCAGCCTCATCTCTTACTGGCCATTCACCCCCTCACTCACTGATACCTCAGGCACAATGGCCTCCTTGCTGTTTGTTGAACATACCAAACCCTTATCCACATCTAGGCCTTTGTACATGTGAGCCCTGTCTGGAACTCTCTCAACCCACCATTTAGCTCTCAGAGGTAGCATCACCTCCTCAGGGTCCTTCACTGACCACCCTCTTGAAAAATGATAGTCTTTTCCTACCTTTACTGAACTCCTCTCTCTTAGCTCTGTGAGGGTAGAACCTAGCACAATGCCTAGCCTGGCACATATCAGGCAACTAAAAATATATTGATTAGTACAACATAACATGGCATTTAATAACACTAATTTCCTCATGTTTTCAGTTATTTTTCAATCATTCTAATTGATTCAAGGATAAACTCTCACTATGGTGCCAGTTTGCCCTTAATACCTAATATTTTTTTTAAAAATGAGAATTCTATATACTTTATGGTAAATATTTTATGAACTAAAGATAAATGTTAATTATTATCTTCAAGTCCTATTAACTTTTCCCCTCCACATATGGCCTCAGTAGATGCTACCATTTTTTACTGCTACTTGTATTATTACTGTAATATTATGGCAAACATTCCACACTTTTGAAAATATCACCCTAATACGTATTCCAACAAAGCGGAAGGAAGCCCTGCTTAAAGCCCTGCTTCATTTCCTTCTCTGACCCGGGTTACTGCCAAAAGTAAGTAAATACATAATATATAAACGAATATTTATTAAATAAAAGGACAGTTCTTTCAAATAAAAATGAATGTTATCATAAATACCCAAAGGCAGAACCACTCTTACTTTACATTAGTAGCATCTTTGTCCACTCATTCTCTAATCCTAAATAAACAAGATAAAAAAAGCATTTTCATAATTTTATATGGAATATGACCTTTATTATTACATTGGTGATAATGAGAAAAAGAATAGGCTGAAAACAATGTTTGGGTTCTACATTGCAGTACATTTTGGGCCCAGCATATATACTGAATGTGAGGTCTCCACATGTGTTGCTTTCACCATACAATATTTTCATAGATGAACAACAGAAGATCTATCAACTCAAAAAAAAAAAAGGGGGGGGGGGGAGAAGAGTTCTTGAAAAAATATTCACTCAGGTTTTGATAAACCTTTTTTGCCACCAAGTACAGATCAGACAAAGTTTTTATTTTGAAATTTGTCAGGCTTTTAACAAACAGCCTGTGGCATTCCTGTTGTCCTCATCTCACCTCCCTCTTCACTGCTCTATTGCCTCCTTTTTGCTACTGTATACTTCTGATGTAGCAAAACTGGGTCACTGATAGCGAGTGAGAGAGAGAGGTAAGAAAAGAAAGATAAATCAAGAAATTACAGTTGAAAGGGTAGTATTAGTAAAATCTTAAGCTTGACAACTGGTTGTAGTATTACAGCATAGACTAACATGTAAGAATTCATTTGTTGTGCTACAATGTTATAAACTTGAGGAGCAGTAAATAAACAAATTCCTAGTGACTATGATCTGTTCTTTTTTAAAAAAACTAATAGAAAATACAGCTCATCAAAATTTGAGAAGCAATGAACACAGAAAAAAATAATAAGCCTATTTTCCTATATTCAAAATAATAATGCTTTACTCTTCTTTTTTTTAAGCTTTTATTCATTTTTACAGAGAGGGGAAGGGAGGGAGAAGAGAGGGAGAGCAACATTAATGTGTAAGATCACATGCTCCCTAACCAGGGACCTGGCCTGCAACCCAGGCATGTGCCCTGACCAGGAATCAAACCCGTGACCTTTCAGTTTGCAGGCCAGAACTCAAGCCACTGAGCCACACCAGCCAGGGCTAATGCCTTACTCTTATAACTTGCACACGTAATTCCACTAAACATAGATATACTAGCACTTTCAAATAGGAATACTGTGCTGTTTAAAAAACAAATGACTTTTGAGCCATACTGACTATTTGTGAATTTAGACAGTTAATGCCACAAATCTAAATTTTATTTTTTTAAAGAGCTTTTAACTCTATTCTAAAATTCAAAATTAAATCTTCTCTGTATTCTTTAAATGCTCAAAAGATCCCAAACCCAAGTGACCCCCAAATTCTACCAAAACCAAATTATACTAATAACAGCATATAGTTTTTGACCATATCCTTTTCATAAAACTCTCAGTTCCCCTGGGACCATCCTCCCTAGTTCCCATCCTCCTCCTTCTGACTTCAGTTGTGGATATTACTTACCAATCAGTCCTTATCCTCTGTCTTATTTTATATTTAATCCCTGTAGTCACAGGGATTTATGTACCACCTATATGAATGTGTAACTGTTCAAACCTGACTTTAACTTATTAGGGCACATTTACTAGCAATCACACCTAAACTCCTCCCCTAACCAAAATTCTCAAAATAGATGCTTCATCAATGAAGATCTATCCTAAAAATGCCAGATTCACTCCTCCTTCCTTTACTTTCATATTTAGTACCAAATTCAACAGATCCATCCCCTACAAAGTTCCTGGTATCGTTCTTCCCATTTCCCTAGCCACCAGCCTCTCCGGTCATTATCACCCACCTGTATTATTTCAAAAGCCTCTTAACTGATAGTCCTACCTACTTCCAACCTCTCCACACTTTATCCAGCAAACACAAAGAGCTGCCAGAATGCACCACTTCAATTTGCCCACTCAGAAACCCACAGTGCCTCCCCACTGTTCCAAATCCAAACTCCTTAGTCAAACATTCTAGGTAGTTACAGTAAAGAGGCACTTTTTTAAAATCATCTAAGTCAACAAACTCTTTTTTCTTTAACTTCTTAACAAACATAGCTGCCATTAGCCCCTCACATATGCTTTCAAAAATTATCCTGTTTTAAGACCCCACAAGTGGTATAATGTAAGGGTTAAAAGTATGGGTTCTGCAGTTTGATTTGAATCCAGCTTCTGTCCCTTATGAACAAAATCACATTAATCAAGTCATTTAATACTTCATCTACTTAACAGGGACACTAACTCTACCTCCTAAGGTTGTTATGAAAATTAATAACATCCTTGAAGTACCAGGCCAATGCCCAACACACTGCAGAATGATCAATAAATGTTAACCATTGTCATTATTATTACATGGCCACTCTGATCTAGGCAAGTCAATTTGACTGCCCTAGCAGAGGCTATGCACTTATCTTCACTATTCTTGATTCCCTCAACCACAAACTTAGAATGGGAATGGGCCTCAGAGAGGATTCAAGTCTTGGCTCAATCTTCCCCTTGGATCACTCAACTTGGTGTCTAGTACTAAACTAAAACAAGTGTACACATGGCACATAGCAAACAGTCCTTGGTAAATATTTTGGGGTTAAATGCTATAGAAATGTGTAGTTAATATGTATCTTTGTCCCCTATTATCTCTATACTATTAACAAATCATATGCATCTAAAATAAAACTGTTTCTAAACAATTCCCTGTACAGTTCGAGGTATTCAAGGTAGGAATAAAAAAAAAATATCTAATATGTTACTTGGTAACTGTCCTCAAATTGATTCAACTAACTATATATACTGTATCTTTCTAACTGCTGTATACCTTCCTGAATGTATCTATGTTTTCTGTTATCTAATAGTAATTCTTGGGTCAATGCTTATAAGTTAGTGCTATATGTGCAGTTATGAATTCCACAATTTTCAATATAAAAATAGAGCATTATCAAAATAATATATAAAAAGATAATAAGATTTGAAAGCTGTCAAAAACCTAGCATCATTCTCGCTCTCTCTTTGTTCTTCAATCCCTCCTCTCCCAAAAAGCAAATCCATACAGAACCATTTTTCCCCCCCATGGGATTTTTAAAACTAGAAGGACCTCAATTTCTATCCCCATAAGTCCTCTTGAGTCCCACATGAGAAGATGAAGCCCACAAAGTCCAGAATATTAGCCTACAGGAACAACAACCAGCTAGAGGCAGGAAGGAGAATTGAACCCAATCAATGTTCCTGACCCTTAGGTCAATGCTCTTTTCATTACATCACGTATCATTTCAACTGAGTTCTTCCATGCCTACTTAGTCTAGAAAACAAAATTAACTATATCACATGAACTCACAAAACAATTGAATATAATCACATGATATGAATACTAACATATTTTTGGTTATTTTCAAGAACTTGTGTGAGAAATAAAGGTTGCAAACAATAAGTAGAGCATTTCTACTACAATTATATTTGTTCTGGAAATCATACTTCCCCTAAAATCATCTCTGCAGCCTCCTCCCCCAAAATAGGTTAAGCAATCCACGTCACAGGTAAAAATGTCATCTATTCCAGGCTCATCAGCATATGTTAGAACCTGTTCCTAATATAGAACCATAGACTTTTGGAGTTGGAAGGAACCTTAAAGATCACCTCTCATTTTACAAAGAAAACTAATACCCAACAGGGACCTGCCCAAGGTCAAAATTTCTGTATAAGAACCCAGGTCCTAAATAGAAAGTTCTCAAAAGAAAATTTCAGAGAAAAACAATATTGAGTGGAATACCTTAGTTTGACTTCCTTTACATCTACTCCTTAAATACAACTTCCTGCATGGGGAACTTTTGAAATTTAAGAAAAGAAAGCAAAACAAAGAACTAAGCCAACTTTTTTTTTAAGTTTACAGACAAATCACTGATCCTTAAAACTTATCACAAGTGAAGGTAGATCCTGGCAAGAATCTCACATAACATTTTATAACAGACAAAAGCATACAGATATATATTTAAAGTAAAGACAAAAAAGACACAAATTGAAAAGGTATAATATTATTATCTCTGTAAAAAAATTACATAGAGAATTGCTTATAACTAGGAAAACCATGCAATTTAAAATCTTTTAAATCATGCAATTTTCAAGAAAAAGAGTTTCAATCACCATACCTATCATTACACAAGAATATCAATACATTTTGAAATTTTATTTTGGTCACAGCAATTAAGGGAAGCTGGAAATTCTTCTTTTTAGTGTTCTTTTACATGTCCTAAATCATGTTTTTAAAAATAGTAATTTGAAGAAAATCTTCTATAAAACTTTAATAAAAACAAAAACTTTTATTCAAGCTTTAAAATAAGAATTATAAGCTATATTATCTACCTATTTTTTAAAAAATATATGAAAATAGACCATCCCTGAAAGTTAAGGCCTCAAAAGTACTAGACTTACACCTTTTCCCCCAGTGAAAGACCATATACATAAGCCAATTTACCTGTAGGAATATGTTTCTTAACTCATGAGGATCACCTCGCTTGGTTGTCTGCACCTGTGAGGAAAAAAGAAAGAAAAAGCCAGTTAATACTTCACTAGATGCCACTCAATCGCCTCAGATTAGAGTTCACAAATGCTAACAATCAATGCTCTTATCTTTTATAAGGGCATTTAGTTTAAAATAAACCAAAGCACTAATGCTGATAAGAACTGTCAAATTGGAGATCTGTGACTACGGGTGAAAAAAGACAAGTGTGAAGAGCCTAAAATAGAGAACATTTACTAGATAAATTTCATCTGGACTGGAATGGGAAGGCAGTGAGAATCTATTACTTTACCCCACATCCATTAGCAACACAGCAACCACCCAACTTCAAATCAAGAGGCCAGCAAGAGTAGATCAACCACGCTGAAACACCCAAATTAATCGCATGGCCTAGCAGCCTTTCTTAACCATGGAAAGCAATCCAGAATATAATTATCTCCGCGCCCCTCTCTTTCTCCACCCAATCTAAAATATGAAAGGCTGCTTACATTTCCAAATACTTTCGTTATCCTGCCACCTGCAGCGCAAATGCCAAGCAATGCCTCCGGCCCCACTTAAGCCCCAAATTGCTCGATTACGCCCTCCCCCACCGCAATACACAGATGCCTTAGGTACCCCGAGACTTGCATGCCACTTCCACTCCCTTTGCGATGCCCTCCAACTACGGGCTCACAAACCCATTAGGGCAGGACACTACTCTTCCTTCACCGACCCGTGGTCCTCAGGAGCCCCTCCAACTCACAATCCCGCCTCCCTCCCCTCCCCCAACCAGGCATCCTCTCCCTCCGGTCCAAGCCCCGCACAGCTCTACCACCCATGGGCTGGAACCCCAGGACATTCTAAGAACCAGGCAAAGAAGGAAATGGGAAGAGGTGAGGGGCTTCAAGCAGGGAGCCCAGAACGTCTCTTATGCAATAAAGGCAGCAGTGGAGAGTTGGAGTCACCTTGACCGCCATGCTGTGCTCGGAAGCCGGGGACGAGCAGGGGAGCGAGCAGGGCCCAGCTGTCAGGGCGCGCGCGCGCTGTCTCCCCGGCCCCGCCCGCCCTCCCGCTCTCCGGCGTCGAGCGTCCTTATGCAAATGATCGGGGGGAAGGAGAGGCGGGGAGAGGACCCGCCGGTTCAGAAAAGGGAGCTGGCCTGGGAACCGTGGGCAGATCCGGCCCACCGCTGCGCTGAGGAAGGGGACGCCTGCCGTAGGGAAGACTGGAATGCCAGCCTTGGGATTCCGATGCGCTGCTGGGTTGCTGACAGCTGAGTCGTTGCCAGGAAAGCCCCAGGTTGCCTAAGGCCTCTTAGTGGGTGTGGCTTTGGGCACCGACTTCAGCCAAAGTCATTTTACCCTGAGACTTAAAGGAACACTTGGGGCCTAGTTTGAGCAAGATTTCGAGGGATCAAAGAACATATTCCATTAATAATAATAAATGAACTAATGACAACTAATGGCAAATAATAACAATAAAAAAGATTGGGAAGCACTCACTCTGGGGGAAAACTAAGTAAACACAATTTGAGAAATATGCTCCTAAATTGACATGTGATGAATATGCTTAATATATTTGTGCTTCATGTAATAAAGCTTTATTAGACTCAGTCCTTATTGCCAATCACCCAAATCCTTTGTGCAATGAGGTGCGGCACAAACGCAAATGGGAAAAAATCTATTTGTCTTGGACTGGGCTGGCACTGAATCCTGACCCACTTTGCCCATATATAAACATTTCCAGCCATTTCCTAGCTGCTGCTACTAAGAAGTAGTAGCAGCTAGCCCTTGAAACAAAGTAATGTCTCTAAAACTATCTTGCCATTATGACTATACTGAGCCACATATTCATTCATTCAACACTTACTGAGCAGCTATTATATGCTAGATACAGTTCTACTTTTAATGATAATATAAAGTCCTTACCCTCTATAAGTTTACAGATGGTAAATGCTTCCACACAATCCCATCCCTAAGTGTATTCTTTTTGTTTGTGTTTGTGTCTTTAAACCAAGCATGATCCCTGATTTAAAAAAAAAAGTCTAATAACTCCAAGATTTATCTTGACCTCAATTAAGTCTGTAATCCCTCTGCACCCTTTTATATTTCCAATGTCCACCCTCATAGGAGGCTTCTTTTTCTCCAGTCTCACTAATCAGATTTGGGTTTAGTATCCAAGTTAATAGAAAGAAGGAAAGAGGAGTGGCCAATGACAACTGTTGATAAGGAGTACTAGTACATTACTAGTACTCCTAAAATGAGCTTTTCTGCTGCAGTTGATTTAACCATCTACCACCATTACATCTTTCTTCAATCTGTTCAATGTTTTTATCAATGTAATTGGACATAAGGAAGTACAAACTCACATTTTGTTCTATCAGCACCTTATGACCCTGATACTCTGCTCTCTCATTTTAGAAGTTTCTCTAAGTAGGAAACTCAAGATGTTTATTCTGTTACTTTACAAGGGAAGGATATCTGTTTAGTGGCCCAGGGTCCTTCAGTTTGAATAAAATACTTAAGTGAAAAAAGGTATTTATTTATAATGAAGGGATTATATTCTATTGGAACTGATTGTTATTGTGGTTTTTTTAAGTTAAATGCCAATATAGTAATGTATGACTCTTTAAGTTTCAAATGATATTTTTTTGGCCCTTTTCAATTTATTGCATGAAGGAATTACACTAATCCAAGTTAAAAGCAGACCCCAAATGGTTACATTATACAAGCTGTGAGGTTTTTAAACTTATGACAAGGGACAGAAGGGAAATTCTACTCATTGCAAGGAAATCCCAACTTAAGCTTCAGCGAGCAAAAGCACTTAAAACCCATGAACCTTCAGCTGGTCATTCTTAGCCAGTCCAACCTCTACATGGAACTGGCAAATGTTCTTGCACTCATCACCCTGTAGCTGAATTACTTCCCCATATTCTGGATGCTTATACAGTACGATTACAGGCAAATTTCTTCTTAAATGCCTTCACTAGTTTCTTTTTATCACAATTATCAGCGATCCCTTGGGCAGTAGTAGTAAGGGTCTTCCTGCTGTTACTCTGTTGAATTCTTACATGGATATAATCCTCAGTGCCAGCAGAAAGCAGATAATCACCCTACTTACATCAGCAAAGGGAACCAAAGAGTGGAGGTTCTGGATAATGGGCATATGATTCTATTCCTTTTCCTTGGTGCAAATGGCCTGTGGAAGACTGAGATGGGAGAAGGTGGGCAGAGGGGACAGAGTGTTGGGAAATGAGGGAGGTTCAAGGGGAAAGTTGCGGGGTCCTTGGCAGAGGCTCAGCAACTGGGCCTTCAAATGATATTTTTAAACAAGAAACAATTTTAAAACTGCAGAACAAGCTGAAAACTTGATAATTAGGATAGTCCATAAAGAATGACATTTCAGGGACTGCCAGTCAAGATTAGGCGTAAACAGACATGACTTACCTCTTTGCACAACCACATCAAAATTACAACTAAAATGTAGAACAACATCACTCAGAACTATCAGAAATCAAGTTGCATGGAAGTCTGACAATTAAAGAAACCACATTCATTCAGACTGGTAGCAGGGGCACAGATGTGGAATGGGTTGGTCCCACACCCACATGTCGTGGATAAAAATTCTGGAGGGATATTTTGGGGGCAAAGAGTCCCAGCCCAGAGTTCCAGTTCCAGAAAGGTAAGTCCCCACAACTTCTGGCTACAAAACCCAGCTGGGATTGAGTCAGTGGAAGAAACTTCTGGAGTCCCAAGAAGGTGCTCTTAAAGAACCTGCACACAGACTCACCCACTCAGACTCACTCCTTCTGAGCTCCAGCACCAGGGTAGAAGCTTGAAAGGCACCAGTGGCATACATGGAGAAATGGAAGTGTCTGGAATTAGGGTGAGCAGAGGCCATTGTCCCTTTTATAAACCCTACCCCCAAGGAGCTGGCAAACTGGTGACATATCTGAGACTCAGCCAACCTGGCTATCACTGTTTGACCTGCCTTGGAGAATCCCAGAGACTCTGCCCCACCCAACTTACAGGTCCACCCCAAGCTGCTTTTCCATATGAATGGCTGCTGTTGGCTTATACTGCACAACTTCCTAAGTCCTCTCAAACAAACAACAGCTGGCCTCAGTGAGTCCCAGGCCCGGCACTAGCAACAGCCAGCAGCCAGCCTAGATTCATAGCTTGGCTGCTCCTGGAAATGTCCAAGCCCAGCACAAGTACCAACCATCTCAGGTTGCTTTATAGTTTAGGCAAGGTGCCCTAAGGGCAAAACACAAGTGTAGGCTGACTGGGGCCTGCAGCACCCAGGAAATTCCAAGGCCAGGCTACCCAGTGGACGCTACAGACCAAGTCAAAGCACCCTGCCATTGCACAGCTGATACGCTACATTAGACAGAGGTGGGTGGTCAGTGGTTGCAGCCAATCCTTACAGCTGATTGGCCTGGGTAAATCCCTCCCATTGATCTGCCAACAGCAACTGAAGTTCAACTACAGAAGAGAGTGTGCTGAGCCCACACAAGGGGTACAGCCTGATACCTAGCACAGATGATAAAGGAAGGCTGTGCCACTGGACCCTAAAGGACACCTACTACATTAGGCCACACTACCAAGACACAGAGTGAAAGCAGCTCTACCTAATACATAGAAACAAACACAGGGGGGCTGCCAGAATGAGGGGGAAAAAAACATGGTCCAAATGAAAGAATAGGTCAAAACTCCAGATAAAGAGCTAAACGAAATGGAGAGAAGCAGTCTATCAGATGCAGAGTTCAAAACACTGCTTATAAGGATGTTCAAGGAACTTAGTGAGGACCTCAACAGCATAAAAAAAAATATCCAGCCAGAATTGAAGGATACACCAATTGAAATAAAGAACAATTTATAGGGAAACAACAGTAGAATGGATGGGACCAATAATCAAATCAATGATTTGGAACATAAGGAACCAAAAAAACAACCAATCATGACAACAAGAAGAAAAAAGAATCCAAAACATGAAGATAGTATAAGCAGCCTCTGGGACAACTTCAAGAGGTCCAACATTCGCCTCATAGGGGTGCCAGAAGGAGAGGAGGAACAGCAAGCAATTGGAAATCTGTTTGAAAAAATAGTGGAAGAAAACTTCCCTAATTTGGTGAAGGAATTAGACATGCCAGTCTAGGAACAATAGGGACTCCTGAACAAGATGGGTGCAAAAAGGCCCACTCCACACATCATAATTAAAATGCCAAAGGTTAAAGATAAAGACAGAATCTTAAAACAAGCAAGAGAAGTTAGTTACAAGGGAGTTCCCATAAGATAGTCAGTTGATATCACAAAAGTAACTTTGCAGACTAGAAGGGATTAGAAGAAATATTCAAAGTCTTGAAAAGCAATTACCTGCAGCCAAGATTGCTCTACCCAGCAAAGCTATCATTGAGAATCCAAGGGCAGATAAAGAGCTTCCCAGACAGGAAAAAACTAAAGAACTTCATCATCACCAAATCATTATTATATGAAATGTTAAAGTGACTTATTTAAGGAAGAGAAGATCAAAACTATGATCAATAAAATGGCAAAAAATATGTATCTATCAACAATCGAATCTAAAAAATAAACTAAGCAAACAAGAAGAACAGGGACAGAATCATGGATGTGGAGAACATTTTGATGGTTGCCAGATGGGAGGCAGGTGGGGGAGAATGGGTGAAAGGGTTCTGTGACTAAGAAGTACAAACAGGCAGTTACAGAATAGCTATGGGGATGTAAAATACAGTATAGGAAATGGAGGAGCCAAAGAACTTACATGCATGACCCAGGGACATGAACAATGGTGGTGGGATTGCCTGAGGGAGTAGGGGTTGCTGTATGGAGGTGGACCAAGGGGGATAGACTAATCAGGACAACTGTAATAGCATAATCAATAATATATAGTTTTAAAAAAGAATGACATTTCAGAAAGCAAAATTGGAAGTTAAAGGCTAAGAGAGTAATTGAAAATGGATTGTCATAGTCAGTTTTTAGAATTGGTTTCATAAAAGACTCGATATATAGCTTCACTGAGCTGGAGATTTAAATGTGCTCATGGAGTTGTTGCCCATGAAAATATTATACTACCCCCAGATGCAAAACTGAAATATGAGCTTACTAGACAAACCACACTAGCATGTCTTCAACTCCCAGGCAGCTTACATCATATTAATTCAATACCAGCCAGGCGCTCTGTTGGTGGAAGTTAGGATTATACTAACGCCTAGTGCCCGAATAAACTAAAACATAATTATTAAGAGAAGAGGCAATTTCCAATGAGCTTGTCCTGCCACAACTCCTGGACCTCCTTCCACCTTTAATAACACACCATTTCTGTTTATATTCCAGTCTCCTTTGATTTTTTTACTGACATGAGTACATTTGTATTTCTGTTTCCATATCCTGTACAGCTTCTATGGATGTCACCTTACAAGAAGTAAATCAAGGGGGTATACCGACACTTAGAGGAGCATTAAGCTATCACTGACTAATTAAACCAGGAGCAGAGCTCTTCCTGGGTTAAAGGTACACATGTCATCGCTATGATGAGAAATAAGCCAGATTTTATGCCCCCATCAAGATGAAGCTCACTTAAAATATTCAAAATAAATAGTATTATCTGACCTTGGTGCACACATACACACACAAAGGATATTTGTGTGTACATTGGTTTTGGCCTATAACTAGAAGTATAAAATGGTTCTCTATATTTTACTACAATATTGCAAAGCTTATAAATTTTATAAGCTGTGCTTTTAACTCCTCCCTCACTAAGAGTCTATATGGGGAAATGGTAGGCATTAGGCTAGGGAGAAATATGAAGGGTTAAGTGTCCAAGTTTGAGCAAATTATGTTCTAGTTGGTAGACTGACCTGGAAATCAATAAATCAGAAATTATTTCAACCCAAGACACTTGTAGTTAGACACCAGAAGAAAAATGACATGTTTATAGCTTCTCTATACTGAAAAAGTGTTATACACCCTGTACAACATTTGCTCTAATTGAAATAAATTCTCATCTTGGTGGAGAGAAAGGGCAGGGTATCAAAAATCTATGGAAATAGTTGTACTCTTGCAATTACATCTTCCTAAACAGTTCTTCCTCAGAATCTGACTCATAAGTATTATAAATTATGCAGTGAGGATAATGTGATCTTACTTTGGGACCACAGTCTTCTTTATTCCCTGTGGAGACAGTTTTCTTTTCAATGGATTTTTGGAAGAAATGGAATGAGCTGCTCTGGATGTCTAAGGCTGTGAGTGCCCTATCACTGCACTAATCATGTAAAAGCTAGTATCGAGTGGGAAACCTTATGATCAAATGAAGAATTGAACTATATGAGCTTTAATGCTTCTTTTAACACTCTAATGTAATGATTTGGATTGAGCCAAATTTTATTTAATAAAAATTTATTGAGTGCCTTGTATGGGTACTAATCTCACTGTTGCACCTATATGAAATATAAGAAAAATACGTAGCATGAATCCCAAAGTATGGAGAATATTTTACTGCAACAATTGCTACAATTCATTTTTTAATGAATAAAGCTGAAAATTATGATACCAAAACCTTTTGCATGTGCCAAAATGCCACGGCAGCATTAGGCCTTGGGATAAAAATAACTGTGGTTTATCACACATTCCGATTCCAAGCAAAAGTATACAGCTGGGAGACCAAACATCCTGCTGGGTCCCTCAGCCACCCATAAATACACTACACCTGAGGATTTACTTGGATCCAGGCTTTCCCTTCCTTCTACTTAGAAGTCAATAAGGAAGGACACTTCAAATCTGATCCAAAGTAAACATTTTCTTTACTTTTCTGAAATAGAGTAAAGTTAGATGATTTACACTACCTGGCTTCAAGGTTTACTATAAAGCTAAAGAAATCAATACAGCAAGTCTTCAAATAATGTTATTTTGCTCAACATCATTTGTTATAACATAGGTGAGAAAAACACATCAACTCCCCAGCCAGGGCCGCAGGTCCTCACCATGTCTGTGTGGGTTCTCTCTGAGGACTCTGGTTTCCTCTCACATCCTGAAGAGGTACACAGAGGTGAACTGGTGTGTCTACCTTGTCCCAGTCTGACTGAATGTGGGCGTAGGTGAGTGAACCCTGTGCAGGACGGGTCCCTGCCTAGTGGCCTGAGCTGCCACCGGGATAGTCTCCTGGCCACCTGCAACCCTGAACTGAGATTCCAAGCAGGTTGGAAAAATAATGATCTTACTTGTTTTTATTCAACTTTCTTAAGTGTATGTATAGTTCACATTTATTTTAATGTTTAATTTGAGAAGTATTTGGAGTCTTTATTTAGAAGTTTGGTGATGTTTTTGTGACTAGATATATTCTATAGGAACTTAACTCTTATTTATATTATGATAAAACTGGTTTCATTATACATCATTTCGCTTAAAGTTGCAGTTCCTAAGAACCTATCAGTGATGTTAATTGAAGAGTTACCAGGCAGTATAGTACTGGCTGGAATAAGGACTGATAAATAGATCAATGAAACAGAATGGAGAGCTGAGAAATAGATACAAAATTATAAAATAATTTGATTTCTTACAAAGATAGCAAATTAAGTCAATGGGACAAGAAGTCTTTTCAACAAATAACACAGAATAAGTAGATATCCATGTGGGAAAACAAATAAACTTCAACCTGTACCTCAAAACATTCACTAAAATTAATTTGAGATGAATCATAGACTTAAATGCAAAAGCTCAAATCATAAAGCTTTTAGTAGAACACATAAAAGAATATCTTTTTGATTCAGAGATAAAGCTTTTTGATCAGGACATAAAAAGCAATAATCATAAATTAAGAAATTGATACATTAGATTTCATTAAAATTACAAATTTCTATCCATCAAAAGAATAATCAGGAAGTTTAAGTTACAAATCTCTTTTTTTTAAAGATTCTATTTATTTATTTTTAGAGAGAGGAGAATGGAGGGAGAAAGAGAGGGAGAGAAGCATCAATGTGCTGTTGCCTTTCACGCACCCCCTATGGGGGACCCAGACATGTGCCCTGGCTGGGAATCGAACCGAACAGGTGACCTTTGGTTTGCAGGCCAGCACTCAATCCATTGAGCCACACCAACCAGGGCTAAGTTAGAAAGTTCTAAAGAAACAGTATGAAAAAGCTAGACCTTGAGGAGAGTTAGACCTCTAGGAGGCCTAGTGGGCAGAAGAAGGAAGAAAACTAGGTGTAATTGTGAAAGAATTGGCCTTCTTTTAATTGGAAGAAGACGGAAGCTGAGAACACAGAAGGAACTTGACCAAGAACACTTAACAGTCTCAATCAAAGCTGTACTCTGCATATTCCATTCCCAGTAGCCCCAATAGTAGCATACTACCATAAAGGGAAACTGTATGAAAATGAAATAAACAGAAGTTAAAGAGTCGAGTCATAAGAGGTCTTCACCATGGCATAAGGCCTTTATACCACAATAGATGCCACAAAGCATATGAACAAACATTTACATAAAAAAGAATTAACTGGTTAGACTTCCTGCCAAGATGGAGGCATAGGGAGACATACTGTGCCTACCTCCTTGCACAACCAAAAGAAGAACAACAACAATTTAAAAACAACAACCAGAACCGACAGAAAATCAAACTGTATGGAAGTCTAACAACGAAGGAGATAAAAGAAGAAACATTCATCCAGACTGGTAGGAGGGGCACAAATGGGTAGCCTCAGCAAGACAGCAGCTAGTGGACCCAGTGAGGTGACGGATTGTGGAGTGGGGCGGGCAAGGCTGCAGCTGACCAGGGAGGCAACAGCTGGTGGACCCAGCAACACACTGCACAACCCAGGGCTCCAGTGTGGGGAAATAAAGCCTCAAACCGCTGAGTGAAAACACCCATGGGGGGTTGAGGCAGCAGTGGGAAAAACTCCCAGCCTCATAGGAGAGGCCATTGGAGAGACCCACAGGGGCCTAGAGTGTGCACAGGCCCACCCACTCGGGATGCAGCACCAGAAGGGCCGAATTTGATTGTGAGGAACAGGGGAAGTGACTGAAAACCGGCAGAGAGTGGAGCCAGCACCACTGCTCCCTCTTGGACCCTCCCCCACAGACAGCATCACAGAGCAGCTATGAGCGAAACCCCACCCTGGTGAACATCTAAGGCTCCGCCCCTTTACGTAATAGGCCTGCCAAGACAAAAAAGATGGCCCAAATGAAAGAACAGATCAATGCTCCAGAAAAAATACAACTAAGCAACCAAGAGATAGCCAACCTATCAGATGCACAGTTCAAAACACTGGCAATCAGGAAGCTCACAGAATTGGTCGAATTTGGCCACAAATTAGATGAAAAATGAAGGCTATGCTAAGAGAAACAAAGGAAAATGTACAGGGAATCAATAGTGATGAGAAGGAGACTGGAACTCAAATCAACGGTGTGGACCAGAAGGAAGAAAGAAACATCCAATCAGAAAAGAATGAAGAAACAAGAATTCAAAAAAATGAAGAGAGGCCTAGGAACCTCCAGGACATCTTTAAACTTTCCAACATCTGAATTATAGGGGTACCAGAAGGAGAAGAGGAAGAGCAAAAACTTGAAATCTTATTTGAACAAATAATGAAGGAGAACTTCCCCAATCTGGCAAAGGCAATAGACTTCCAGGAAGTCCAGGAAGCTCAGAGAGTCCCCAAGAGCTGGACCCAAGGAGGAGCACACCAAGGCACATCAGAATTACATTACCCAAGATTAAAGAAAAGGAGAGAATCTTAGAAGCAGCAAGAGAAAAGAACACAGTTACCTACAAAGAAGTTCCCATAAGACTGTCAGCTGATTTCTCAAAAGAGACCTTACAGGCAAGAAGGGGCTGGAAAGTATTCCAAGTTGAAAACCAAGGACCTACATCCAAGATTACTCTATCCAGCAAAGCTTTCATTTAGAATGGAAGGGCAGGTAAAGTGCTTCTCAGATAAGGTCAAGTTAAAGGAGTTCATCATCACCAAGCCCTCATTATATGAAATGTTAAAGGGATCTATCTAAGAAAAAGAAGATAAAAAAAATATGAATAGTAAAAATGACAGCAAACTCACAGTTATTAACAACCACAGCTGAACAAAAACAAAAGCAAACTAAGCAAACAACTAGAACAGGAACAGAAACACAGAAATGAAGATCACATGGAGGGTTATCAATAGGGGAGTGGGAGGGGGAGAGAGGGGGAAAAGGTACAGAGAATAAGTAGCATAAATGGTAGGTAGAAAATAGACAAGGGGAGGATAAGAATAGTATAGGAAATGTAGAAGCCAAAGAACTTATATATATGACCCATGAACATGAACTATAGGGGAGGAATGTGGGAGGGAGGGGGTGTGCAGCATGGAGTGGAGTGAAGGGGGGGAATGGGACAACTGTAATAGCATAATCAATAAAATATATTTAAAAAATAGAATTAACTGTAGCCTGTGCTTTTAAGGAAGCTTCTGAGTAATGCTGATTTGCTGCTTTTTTCCCTAATTCTGGTCAAGATAGCATGGGGAAAAAATCATAGAGTAACAGTTATACATGGTCTTGCCTACATTGTCTCTCACCATCACTGCTTGGAAAGAAGCCCAGAAACAATAATTGTTTGCTCACCTGCTGATCTATCACCCTGAATGGATAGGTTTACCTGGACAGTTCAGGATAGGGATGGGGAATAAAATAGGCAGTCAGCACTTATACTTCCTTTAATCACCCCCAAACCATCAATAAAGCATTACATACGAACAAGTTTTGTGCTGATAGTGTGGAAGAATTAAAGTGTAGTTAGTGTAACGTTCCTCATATCACCTCTTCTCTGAGATCCATTTGGCAGTAGCAGCAACATTATTTCATCAAAGACAGTAAGCTCAGAGTTCCAGGTGGCAACGGCAGCTAAGTGAGTGTAACCCAAGGCATAACTGAGTGGTAATGAGGGGCATGGATCACAGAGAAACAACAGCTGAGTAGCAGATAAGACAAATTTCCCTTTGCATAAACATAAAAGAGAAACTTAAAGCATAAACTTAAAGAGAAACTTAAAGAGATGGTAGGGCATTTCATCATATAGAATTCTATATGGTTATAAAGTTCAAATCTATCTCTTAGAATTGTATTGCCTTATATGATATCTTTAAGCAGGAAATATGAAGGGAACATTACTATTCCTCTCTATAAATGTATTATGATGTATTGGGAAGGCAAAACATAAGGAAAACCATGAATTAACAATTTATGAGCTCATTTGTGTGGTAGATTTGTGCAATACAGGTTTAGGAAGAGAAAAAAATCAATTCCAGCTGAATGATATACAGCAGGTTTTACAGAAATTATAATTCACTAGTTGAATTCACCACTTCTCTGTGTTCCTTCCAGAGTTGCCTTATTACCCTATCCTTTCTCCTTCATCCACACTCAGTCCTAACACTTATCTCAATGCCTGACATTAGTTATGTAGGTACTAATTAAATCTTTTAATGATTATTCCTAGCTGATCACTCTACCACTAGCCATTAGTCCTCTTATATTTCCTAGGTGAAACCTAGGAATTTGTATTTGCCTTAGTTGTTCAAGCCAGAAAGCTAGGTATCAGACTACTCCTTATCCTTCACATCCAAATCTCCCAGTCCTGTGTTTTCCATCCCCTTACAATAGCCTTCATCATGCCTCCTAATTGCTCTCCAAGCCTCCAGTTCTCCACTTTCTGCCTCCTGTCACTACCCTCAAATGCATTCTCCACAGTGCTGTCAAGTGTTCTACCTAAAATAGAAATTAAACAGAAATTAAATTTTGTCACTTCCCCATCCTTCATTGGCTCTCTGTTGACCTTCAACATAAAATCCAATCTCCTCAATGTGGTGAAAAGTAGAAGCTTCCTGATCTTGCCCCTTCCTCTTAACTTATGTCTTACTACTGCTATACTTGTTCCTTAAATCACAAGGGTTTCAAAAGAAATTATTGTATTTTTCCCATAACCACAAAGATTTTTGAGCATTTATATTTCCTTTGCTGGGAATATTTTACTCCACATTTATTCCAATGTTCCTATCCTCTACGATACAGCTCAAGAATGTCCTCCTCCAGAAAATAATCCTTAAACCCCTTTCCCCATCTACAGTAGCCCTCCCCCACCCCATGCATAGGATTTATCACACTGTATTGTAATGAACTCCTTGCTTATTGTCTCTTCCACTGGTAGCTTTCAAACTTCATTGACCCAGACCTATATAGTAAAAAGTACACTCTTATTACAACCCCAGTACACATTGAAATAAAAATTTCATTAAGCAATATTGAACTTTACTACATACAATACACTATGGTGTTTATTATTATGTAGTATTCTATTTCTTTTTTTTTCTAATTCTGGTTTGAATATATTGAATTGGTTTCATGACCAATAGTTTAAAAATATTGCAATAGACTGTGAACTCACATAGACTCTCAAGCATGGTAGATACTCAGTATAAGTAATTAAGGAAAAGATGAAACAAAAATCTCGGTATCCCTAGCAATTTGCACAGGATTAGGCATGTAGCAATGGCCAATAAAAACTATTGAGAAAGAATAAACACACTTTAAGGGCAGACTATCTTCATGAATCACCTCCCCCTATCACTTCCCTTTTAAGAACATGAGTTTCTTACAAAACATCAAATTAAAATGAAAACAGCCATGTAAGCACAGATACACTAACAGGCAAAACTGGAGACAGGGCTTTAAAAATTGTTGAGTTTGAAGGGAGGAATGAGTAGAGAGGTATGATTGCTAACGGCCAATTGTTAGATCTTTCCCCAAAAGGCCTAATATGGTAACGTCACCAGGGTCCAGGAACTGGGTTTTCAGCTCTATAGTTCAGAAATCATCTTGTAAGTGGCCCAAAGATTACTTACACTAAACAAATTCATGAGATTCTGATGAAGAGTTACTAATAATTATTATTGAGTGCTTGCAATGTATCAGACAATATTCTAAGCACTTTATATGAATCTAGTCTCAAAATAACCTTGCAAAGCAAAGTTATCCCATGTTATATCCGTTTCAAAGATGAGAAAACATTAGACTGAGACATTAAGCAACTTTCCCAAAGTTATACAGCTAGTCAGTGGTAATTAAAAGGTTAGTAAAAGGATTGTAATAAAAGTGTGAAAAATATCTTAGAAAGAATAATACACAAAGAAAAGAAAGGAAAGTATTTAAATATAGAGAATTCATCCAGGGGGCCTGATAATTGAGTACTAGGAGATCAGAGAAATAGACATTTAAAATATTGGGGAAGAAATTAACAAAGAAATAAATGAGAATTTTCCAAATCCCAAAGTTGAATTTTGAGCTTCAAAGTGTCCTCTTTCTATCCAGAACAATGAATGGAAAAGATTCGATATGAAGGCACATTATGAAATATCAGAACATTGGAGATAAAAAGAGAATATCCTGAGGCCAGAAAACACAGATTTATGGACCAAGAGGAGAAGGTGAAGTTGGCCCCTTTCAAGGGTCCCTGAAGACATTTTTTCCTCCATTACTCACAAACTTGAGCTCATGATTTTGAGGTCCTATATCCAAGGGAGGAATGATTCTACCAGGAAACACCATCAAGGTTCAGGTGAATTAGAAACAGACTCTGCCCTGGCCATTTGGGGCTCCTCAAGCTGTAGAATTAAAGGTAGAAAAGGGTCACCGTGGCCATATGGTGATAAGTCTCAATCATCAAGGGGAAATTAGGTTGCTGCTCTACAATGAGGCAAAGATAATTATGTCTGAAACCCAACTGACTCGACTCAGTAAAGATAGCCCGCTCAACAAGGGTAGGTTGATAGTGGCCTCAGATCATTTTGGAATTAAGGTTTAGGCACTGCACTAGGTAAAGAATTAGACCCAGTCAAGGTGCTTAGAGGGCTCAGGGAACATGCAATGAAAGGTTGAAAAAGAAAGTTATGATGACCAGTTTAGGACTCATGGTAACCTACAAAAAGGGGTTGAATAGCAGCTACACTTTATATTATTCTCACTCCCTACCCCAGCTCCCACCTTACTTGAAGAGCATTGGCATTGGCTGACATTTTATTTTTTAAAGATTTTATTGGCTTATTTTTTAGAGAGAGGGGAAGGGAAGGAGAATGGGAGAGAGAGAGAGAAATGTCGATGTGAGAGAAACATAGATCGGTTGCCTCTCACACACCCCAACCAGGGACTTGGTCTGCAACCAAGGCATGTGCCCTGACCAGGGATCGTACTGGCAATCTTTCAGTTTGCAGGATGGTGCCAATCCACTGAGACACAGCAGTCAGAGTGGCATTGGCTAACATTTTAAATTTAATCATTCTGTGATGATATGCTAACTAAAAGGACTATCTATGTCCATTGTATTGGGGACATTGATTGCCACACAAAAGCTTGCCATACATGAACTTCTTATAGGCCAAGTGACACCAGGAAGATATTGGGGCTTGAATTACTTTTGCCATGTTCTACCTAGAAGTGAAGCCTACTAACAAAGGAGACAACGGTAGAAAGAATCCAGAACTTCTCTGTCAGGGAATTAGTACAATGTGGAAGCCCCTTTCAGTCAAGACACTAAGAATTAAGAGGCAGTGAGAACATCCACGGCACTCAATGTCAGCTGAAGAAGCAGAGATGACCAAAACAGAGAGTAGTAAAATAATAAGATTCATGTCTCCTCTATTCCTACTTCTAGCCCCCAAGACTTAGAACAGTTAGCCTTGAAAAGGAAAGAGGGAAAAATACCCCAGAACAAGACACTTCTCCCTGGCCTAATCTTTAGGGGCTTGGAGAGGAACAATGAGTGAAAACCTGACTATACTTTCTCCCTCATTTCAGATCCCTGTGGCTACAAGTCTAGCCAGCAACAGAGGGGGTTTTAAAATACCAAAGTTTTAAAATAGGCCAGGCTAGACTTTGAATGAGTTAAAAGGTCAGAAAACTCTGAAATCTGCCCAGGAGGAGAGGGTCTTCAATGTAGTACAGTGGGAGCAGTGACGAGAGAAAAAGTAGACATTTTACGTTTATACTCCACCAAGTTCAGATTCTTTAGTAACTTGGTCACATTAAAGTAAGAGTAATATGTAGTTTGTGATGAAATGTTAAGTGAATGAATCAGAAGTTAACATTTTACGTATGTGGCAAGTATAATTGTATGAGTAATCTGAGTACATTAAGTAAGCCTGGAGCAGAAAACTGATTTTCTCTAAATTACAATTTTGCATAGGGTCAGCAATATAGTATATCTAACTAAACCTACTATTATACATTTTTTGACTTTTATTTGTTTTAAGAAATGAAGAAGTTTATTTAGTAAGATTGCTTTTCATAAATCCATGTTTGATGATCAACAAACATGCCACCCTCTATGGACTTAGAAATTATGGGGGGTTTTGGGTTTTTTTGGGGGGGTTGGTTGTTGTTTTTCAAAGATTAACACCATAGTATTTGAAAAATGAAGACTAAACAGAATGTGATGATCACTCACTTCTCCCCCTTCCATTAAAAATTGAGTGTCATGCTCCACTTTTTCCATTATCTGCAATCTTTCCAGTTTGCAGGGCGTCCATACATATACTTGTTAATAGCGTGGATATTTCAGAGAGCATGTCTTTGAACCTTCTAGTGAAGACTGCTTTAGGCTCACCTAATGTGAAATCACCTACTCTACCCTATTCTATCTCTAACTCCAATTTCTATAGCATCATCGACAATATCTATTTAAGGACTCTAATTTATAAAGCACACCTCCCACACTGGAATATTTTAGCACACTGGAGCAGGGTAAGAATTTCCGGCAATTATTTGTGACATATGTATCCCACAACTGGTAATACCCTAACTCCTTCTTAATCCAAGCTTGGTAAAAGATAAAAAATTTATGACTCCTTTTTTTAATCTCTACCTTATATGATCCCACTGGAAAAGATACATAAAATAGATAGCATAAAAATAAAGTAAGGCTCACCAAAGAATGACATTTCAAATTACAGCTGTTGTTCTAATATGTTCCAATAATGATTTAGATAAATATTTGTCTATCTTTAATAAGTTAATAAGGTGTCATAATGTATTAAACATTTAACTATGCAATTTTCATTTGTGCTTAAATATGTGCTCATATACACATAAATCTTCTAATAGTAAATAAAACTGCCATTTGGCATTTAAACATATTATCTAATTTATTTAACTAAACAGAAAGCACAGTGAAACCTAAGATGATTAAATCATACTTATACTATTTGAGTGAGCTGGACATTTGTCATCTCCCTGCAGCAGTCCTTCTGTACATTTTACTCAAAAGAATAATGTGAAGTTCAAAATCTGAGAACTAAAGAAATTGAAAGTCCACTTGAAAAGAAAATAATAGCAAAAATCTTCACTAAATGAAAAAACATACAATTTAGCTCAGCAGAGCTTCTATCTATTGAAGGACAACATAGATGTACGACCAAAATTTTTTGAAAAATCCTGGTTTCTTCCTGGTCTTTTTTTTGTGATTCTAGCCTAACGAACCTTATATAAAAAACAAAATGTTATAATTATTTGTTAATATTTTAGAAACCCCCTAAAATAATTCTTACAACTTTTAAAAAGTGGAAGTTATCATTTCTCCAAGAATTTGGTCTTAAGTGAGAACATTACATGTATTCTTTTTTAAAGATTTTATTTATTTATTTTTAGAGAGAGGAAGGGAGGGAGA
This sequence comes from Desmodus rotundus, assembly GCF_022682495.2. NCBI lineage: Eukaryota > Metazoa > Chordata > Mammalia > Chiroptera > Phyllostomidae > Desmodus > Desmodus rotundus. The sequence continues at coordinate 159,086,819 of NC_071388.1, forward strand.
AAGAGAGGGAGAGAAACATCAATGTATGGTTACCTCTCTAGCACCCTCTACTGGGAACCTGGCCTACAACCCAGGCATGTGCCCTGACTAGGAATCAAACCAGTGAACCTTTGCTTTACAGGCCGGCACTCAATCCACTGAACCACACTAGCCAGGGCAGAATATTACCTGTACTCTTAATGTTAACCCAGTATGTAGTAAATAGATAATTCCATTTATAAAGGAATTGTTCTTAAGGGCCAGTGGGCCTAAGAAGAGAGGATATGGGCAAGCTTAAATATAAATGTATTTAATATAAAAGCTAATCTGAATAAAAATCTTTAGTAAATATTAGTAAAAGAATTTGTTCTCACTTCAAGTAAGAACTCAAAGATGAAGATAACATAGTTCTAGCCCTGGAGGAGTTATCAATAAGAGGCAAATAAGCTTAAGAGAGGAGAAGGTGATGATTCACAATTATCCCCTAGGAAGACAGATCAGAAAATAAGGCAATTCTTTTGTGATAAGCAGGCCTACCTTGGTGAGTGAACACAGCAGGCCCCAAATACAGCAGGCCTCAATGAAGGCAACTGGAGTGAAGTGAAAGAAGAGTATAAAAGCCTCACTCGGGATGAAATGTGTGGCTGCAGCAGGGTACAGCATGGGCTCATTTCTGTTTATTGTGGAAATCGGGGGAGGAAAGGAGGAAAGATATTATATTGACTGTACCACTCACCCAATACCTGTCTTGAACTCTATAAGTATATTCCAAACAGGATCTGGGTTTGGGGAAATAGCCATTAAAATTAGTGTTTGGGTGCTAAACTCACTGAAAGATAGAGAAAGAAGTACAGAGGAAGAGGGTAAACTACTGATGAGGACTAGCTAGGCATTCTTAGAACTCTATAAGAAAGCTAAAACTTAATCTGAATTAAAATTCTCTGGGGGAAGACAGAACTACGGATGGTCTGAGCCTGTCTACACGAATACCTGTGTGTCCCAGAAAATCTTATCTTTGGAGCCACTGAATCAGGGATAAATTCACTCTGGCAAAAGAGCATCTCCTGGCAATTGTGTTGGTAACTCACTCTAGGCCAAAGCTACTTTCTAGAGACATCCAAACAACAATTTAATAAGAGAGAAAAGCCTGTGTTATACATATGTTGGTAGTAATGGGTTAAATGTGAATGAGGTGGTTTATAGGCTCTTTGATTCTAATCACGTGCTCGAGGGTGTTATAAAACAAAGAAACTTAGCAGTTTCCAATATCAAGAACCATGAAGTAAGTACTTGAACAAAAGTGGAAGTTCAGTCATTTGGGGGATGGTTGAAGGGGGTTGTGTTCTTGATATTACTACAAAGTCATTTTAACAAATCATGTGCCAGATACAGTTACTTCTCTCCAAAGTATTTCGTGAAGGAATTAGCCCTTTCTACAGAAAGGAAGGGAAGAAAAAAGTGGAAAAACATAAGACCGAATTGAGAGAATTGGACTACAGTATTGGCTCTACCAGTTACTTGTTGAGAAGCCTCAAGCAAGAGTGTGGAATTAAGTCAGGAATCTTCAGGGGTGCAACTGGCGTAGAAAATATTAAAAATGAGTATTCATATTTTTGTCTAAAAAATAAGAGGTTAACAATAGTAATATTTAATATAGGAATTAACAGTATTAAAAATACATTAAAGCCCTGGTTGGTGTGGCTCAGTGGATTGAGCACTGGCCTGCAAAGCAAAAGGTCTCTGGTTCTATTCCCCATCAGGGCACATGCCTGGGTTGCAGGCAAGGTCTGCAGTTGGGTCTTCACTTGGGGCCATGTCAGAAGCAGCCAATCTATGTTTGTCTCACACGTTGATGTTTGTCTCACACATTGGTTTCTCTCCCTCCCTATCTTCCTTCCTTCCCCTCTCTCTAAAAATAAATAAATAAAATCTTAAAAAACTATAATTTAAAAAAATTAAAACATATTAATACATATTTATAAGGAGATGTAAACAAAATTTTAGGTATTTTGTATACCAAATAAAAAGTTATGACAAAGATTAGATTACCTGATTTCTAAAATCACTTTGCTCAAAAATTCATTATTCTATATTATTAAAAGTACCTTCGTTTCTTTTTTTTAAGGTTTTATTTATTTATTTTTAGACAGAGGAAAGAGAGGTGGAGAGAGAGAGAAATATCAATGTGTGGTTGCCTCTCATGCGCCCCTTACTGGTGTCTGGCTCAAAACCCAGGCATGTGCCCTGACTGCGAATTGAACCAGTGACCCTTTGGTTCTCGGGCTGGTGCTCAATTCACTGAGCCACACCAGCCAGGGCAGTTTCTCTTAAACTATATAAAAAATAATACTATATCTATAGTAAAATAAAATTCCTCATATACAACAAATTTAATTTTACAAAGATGTAAAAATGTAAACCTTTTATTCTTTAAATGCATCTTAACCCTATAATATACCCTTCTTACCTGATGAAGCAAGTTCTCTTTGTATTATATGGTGCCAGTTGGTATGACCCTTTCTTCCTCTTAGCTCATTCAAAGAGACTGGCAAAGGGATTCTCTGACAACCCTGTGTTGATGAGATTAATGACAAACTTAAAGTCTGGAATCCCTTTAGCAAAATTTTCAGAAAGAATAATTTTAATTTTATTCACATAGTGACTGGCTGGTTTAAGCTTGTTGAGAACTATATATATTCCCTCAAAATTGTGATTTGTAAGAAACACTAACATCATTCTGGTCAAGATGGCAGCATAGGCAGACATGGCTTGCCTCTTTGCACAACCACATCAAAATTACAACCAAAATATGGAACAACCATCACTCAGGAACATTGGAAATCGAGTTGAATGGAAGTCTGACAACTACAGAATTAAACCACATCCATCCAGACTGGTAGGAGGGACAGAGATGTGGAACAGGCTGGTCCCTCACCCACATGTGATGGATAAAAATTTAGGAGGGATATCCTCGGAGCAAGGAGTCCCAGACCCACATCAGGCCCCCCTGCCCAGGGTTCCACTGCCAGGAGGATAAGTCCCCACAACTCTGGCTGCAAAAACCAGCTGGGACTGAGTCAGTGGAATAAACTTCTGGAGACCCAAGCAGATTCTCTTAAAGAACCCACATACAGACTCACCTACTCAGACTCACCCCCTCTGAGCTCCAGCACCAGGGTAGGAGCTTGAAAGGCACCAGTGGTTTAAAGGGAGATATGGAAGTGTCTGGCATTAAGGTGAGCAAAGGCCATTGTCCCTTTTATAAATCCTGCCCCCAAGAACTGGTAATCTGGTGACATATCTGAGACTCAGCCAACCAGGCTAACACTGTTTGACCCACCTTGGAGATCTCCAGAGACACCATCCCACCCTACTTATAGCCCCACCCAAGCTTTTCTACATGAATGGCTGGTCTTGGCTCATGCCTCAAAATTTTCTAAATACTCTCAAACAAGCAACAGCTGGCCTCAGTGAGCCCCAGGCCTGGCACTAGCAATAGTCAGCAGCCAGCCTACATTCATAGCTTGGCTGCTCCTGGAAATGTCCAAGCCCAGCACAAGTACCAACCATCTCAGGTTGCTTTATAGTTTAGGCAAGGTGCCCTAAGGGCAAAACACAAGTGTAGGCTGACTGGGGCCTGCAGCACCCAGGAAATTCCAAGGCCAGGCTACCCAGTGGACGCTACAGACCAAGTCAAAGCACCCTGCCATTGCACAGCTGATACGCTACATTAGACAGAGGTGGGTGGTCAGTGGTTGCAGGCAATCCTTACAGCTGATTGGCCTGGGTAAATCCCTCCCATTGATCTGCCAACAGCAACTGAAGTTCAACTACAGAGGAGAGTGTGCTGAGCCCACACAAGGGGTACAGCCTGATACCTAGCACAGATGATAAAGGAAGGCTGTGCCACTGGACCCTAAAGGACACCTACTACATTAGGCCACACTACCAAGACACAGAGTGAAAGCAGCTCTACCTAATACATAGAAACAAACACAGGGGGGCTGCCAGAATGAGGGGGAAAAAAACATGGTCCAAATGAAAGAATAGGTCAAAACTCCAGATAAAGAGCTAAACGAAATGGAGAGAAGCAATCTATCAGATGCAGAGTTTAAAACACTGCTTATAAGGATGTTCAAGGAACTTAGTGAGGACCTCAACAGCATAAAAAAAAATATCCAGCCAGAATTGAAGGATACACTAATTGAAATAAAGAACAATTTATAGGGAAACAACAGTAGAATGGATGGGACCAATAATCAAATCAATGATTTGGAACATAAGGAACCAAAAAAACAACCAATCATGACAACAAGAAGAAAAAAGAATCCAAAACATGAAGATAGTATAAGCAGCCTCTGGGACAACTTCAAGAGGTCCAACATTCGCCTCATAAGGGTGCCAGAAGGAGAGGAGGAACAGCAAAAAATTGGAAACCTATTTGAAAAAATAGTGAAAGAAAACTTCCCTAATTTGGTGAAGGAATTAGACATGCCAGTCTAGGAACAATAGGGACTCCTGAACAAGATGGGTGCAAAAAGGCCCACTGTACACATCATAATTAAAATGCCAAAGGTTAAAGATAAAGAGAGAATCTTAAAACGAGCAAGAGAAGTTAGTTACAAGGGAGTTCCCATAAGATAGTCAGCTGATAGCACGAAAGTAACTTTGCAGGCTAGAAGGGATTGGAAGAAATATTCAGTCTTGAAAAGCAGAGACCTGCAGCCAAGATTGCTCTACCCAGCAAAGCTATCATTGAGAATCCAAGGGCAGATAAAGAGCTTCCCAGACAGGAAAAAACTAAAGAACTTCATCATCACCAAATCATTATTATATGAAATGTTAAAGTGACTTATTTAAGGAAAAGAAAATCAAAATTATGATTTTAAAAATTGGCAAAAAATATGTATCTATCAACAATTGAATCTAAAAAACAAACTAAGCAAACAAAAAGAACAGAGACAAAATCATGGATATGAAGAACTTTTTTTTAAAGATTTTATTTATTTATTTTTCAGAGGGGAAAGGAGGGAGAGAGGGGAGAAACATTAATGTGTGGTTGCCTCTTGCATGTGCCCTACTGTGGACCTGGCCAGCAACCTAGGTATGTGCCCTGACTGGGAATTAAATTAGCGACCCCTTGTTTTGAAGGCTGGCACTCAATCAACTGAGCAACACCAGCCAGCAGTGGGGAATGTGTTGATGGCTGCCAGATGGGAGTGCGGTGGGAGAGAATGGGTAAAGAGGTGAGGGGATTAATAAGTACAAATAGGTAGTTACATAATAGCCATGGGGATATAAAGTACAGTATAGGAAATGGAGTGGCCAAAGAACTTATACCTATGACCCATGGGCATGAACACTGGTGGTGGAATTGCCTGAGGGAGTGGGGGGTGCTGGGTGGAGAGGGGGCAAAGGAGGATAGATTAATCAGGACAACTGTAATAGCATAATCAATAAAATATAATTTAAAAAAAAACACTACCATAAAACTAAATTTTATTTTTTAGGTCTTTTAATTTTTATAATTCTTTTGTAATTCTTGAATCAGACATTTAACTGACAGCATTCTATAGCTGGTAGAAAAGCTCTTCACATTGTGTGTCCAGATCACAGGGAATTGAATGAGAATGAAACCATTAAAATGACAGCTTTCAGAACTATGTGAATACATGTCACACTGCTAAACTGTATGCTTAAAAACGATTAAGATGGTCAATTTTATGGGATGCTTTTTTCACCACAATCAAAACTTAAAAATGCAAAATGACCGAAACAATGTATCAGCTTAAAATGAATATTTCTAGTCATAATTTTTACCACTTTTTAGTCTTATTTCTTTAATATCTAAATAACTTTAATAAAGTTTTCTTCACCCTCCTCCTACCTAGAACCTCTTCCACATTAAGAAATAACATAAAACAACAGCAAAAAAGGAGTAATGGTCATTTCTTTTTTGTTGGCTAAAACTGGAAAAATAATTAAAATTTGAAATAGCATTTAAACTATGGAACTTGAAATATAATAGCCATTATTGTATTACCCACCTTAAGTAGACATACATAATTAATGCCACTCTTATAAATTATAGTTTCAAAAAATAAATCAGAAAAAAAGTAAAGCAGGCATCATTGGATGGTTCTTTTGTAAAGAAGTATAAGCAATTATGGTGCTCTTCCCTCATTTGACCAATCTTAGCTTCTAAAGAATGACAGAATGCAAAACTAGAAATATTAATTTTCTACTAACTATTCCTTTTTCCAGTTAGGCTGCTTCTCTTTGATCCTTGTGTCATAATTTATAGAATGGGGAGAAAGTAAGGACTGAGCAAAAAATGTCTAAAATCTCCAAAAAGATTGGTAAGTTTCTAATTATTAAAAAAGCAATACATCCTTATTAAAATATCATTAAAAAAAATCCCTCATTAATCCCCATCTCAATATTTCCTCTCCCAGAGACAGCCACAGTTAAACTTGTTTGATATGTTTTCAAATGTTTTCTATGTTTATGTCAAAATACACTTTTTAAAAACAAAAAGAATAACATTATAATGTTGTGTAATTTATTTTGTAACCAATTACATATTAGATATTTTCCCAAGTCAGTACCTATTAGACAGCCACTTTTTTGTGTATGTGTGAAAAGTCAGAGAATTTTATTGACTTTATATGTTCTTGGAGAAACCCATTCACATGTAAAAGTTTGTAACTTCACATGAGCTTTATTCACACTTTACTGTATACATAAAATTATTTAATTTGGGGGTCAGACATTATTTTTCATTTCAAGAGGACTTTTACATGACTACATTCACAAAATTGGCACACTACATTAAAAAACTAAGTCAAAGCTAGATGAGGACGCAGCTTAACGCCAATTCAAATCTCAACACGCACTACCCCTCATCCATGCTCATGGAAGTATCTGCTGCGAGCTTACTAGAATATTAATAGAGAAAGTCTGAAGTCATAAGTGGTTGTTTACAAAATAAAACCTCTTTTTCTAGTGCTTCTCATTTTGTTATGGAAAAATGTTACAAATAAAAATTACTGCTATTCAAGGTGTTCATTTCAAAATCACATATGGTGCACAGGTCCAAGCCATTTCCCCCTCTCACATTGAAACATCACAACACACTATGTGAGGACTGAATTACTGATTAAATGCACCTTGGCATCCATTGCCAGCTTAGTAATGACACATTTACTATGCCAATTGATTGAAATGAGAGTGAATTAAAACATGTTCAAGTATTGGGTTTACTCATAATTTGTTCCTAGCCTGAGATGAAAAAAAAAAAAATGCTGGAGAAACATGATAAAATTTGTATTTCTTCCTGATACAAGAAATTTATCAAAAAATCTGTAATTATAAACACAGATTTGTTTTTTTTTAAGAAATAGCTAACTCTTTTTATGGTTAGGTTCTTACTTAGACATTATTCTAATTTTTAATTTGGACCCTTTGTTCCCAGATGGTGGGGTGCATAGTTCAGCATTATAAGGTATAGTCAACAAACACAGGATGTTTCAAAGAGGACTACAGAACACAGTCAAACTGTAAGTTTCCTTTCTTATAATTAATTTTTTTAAAAGCCAGCCACTTTTGATGCATGTTTAACTTACGTATTTCCAGTTTGCCAGTAAAATGAATGCTGCATTGAACATCTTTGTTGTTATATCTTTGCATTCTTGTGCAGTTTTGTAGAACTAATGCTTATAAGTAAGTGGAACTGTTAACTCAAAAGGTACACTAATTGAAAATTTTGTTAAAGTTGTTAAAATTGCTAAATTGCTTCTCAAAAACTACTAGTTTATACACCTATAGGTAGTAAATAAGAGTTTAAAAATGGAATGTGCAATCTGGTAGTAATGTGTGTTCTTAAGTTATTCCTTTAATGGTAGTTTTCAGTGTTAACTGGTCTATTTTTTTCTTTCTTTTATTGCATATGAAAGTCATCTAGCTGGGTAGAAGATCCTGCAAAACTGTTCTGGGGACTGCAACTCATACCCCATCCCCGTAACATTAGCATTATAAGCTAAACAAATGACTTAACTACTTAATATTATTTGTTTGTATATATTTTGAAATAAAAACATATCAAGTACCTACATTTATCTTTTAGAACTCAGATTTCCTACCTCCACTTTCTGATGACTATGTGTTTAGTGCCATTATCTTGAAAAAATATCCCTTCTGGAGGTTTCAAGACATCATGGCAAACTTTACTAGTCTATGTGCTCTTGAACCTGTAGCAAATATATGATGGCCAGTTCATTCCCAAGAATGTAATGTGGCCTTTTTCTCTGGAGAAAAATTCCTTTTCCAGGCCTCCTAGTACAGAATAAATGTATTCATACTAATACCACCTCATATTAACATAGAATTTGAGAGTTCACAAACCTCTTTAATAAATGTTGTTCCATTTGATTTTCACAACAACCAGTGCAGTGAGTGACTGGGGAGGTATTGTTATCTCCACTTAATAGATGAAACACGGTCACAACATGAAGAAGTAGAACTTAGACTAGTGGGGCTTGAACTTTCCACACCACTATGCTGCCTCTTTCATACATATCAGGACAGCATATTCCTTTGCATAGATATTTTATTCCATGGTGGTAATAATATTCGCTTCCTAAATCCCCTTTAGAATAAGGTAAAATATAAATTTTAAAAAAGGGAAAATTGTACTAAAAGAGAAAATACATTTTCTTTTTTCGCAATTTTACTATTAGCTTTCTGAAAGAAGTCATTCTTTTATCTTTTAGGCAATTGTACCTAAACATATATTCTGTGACATTTTAATAAATGTGTGTGAACAGCTCTTAAGAAAAGGACAATTTTAAAACTGTAATCTCAATTTTGCGAGCTGATCATACTAAATGCTAGCCACATGATACCTGTCTCATCATAATTCTTACTCATATTTATCTCATTTCTTATTCACATTTATCATGTATAGGTTTCATCATATTTCTTTACTACAATTAGCCATGAAGTCACAGGACCAATCTGTTTCAGATTGGCTGCACTTAAGAAAAATTCACTTGATTTCTTATCAGTAAGGATCATAACTGCTGGTCAGCAATTTGATCTACAGATAAGGTGGTTTTAAAAAGAATGGTGAGTCTTAACATTTTGAAGAGATTATTAAAAAATTGCTTTCCTTTTTTGATTTATAATGTCATTAATTACAGCACTGACTTCACTTTTCTTCTTAGCACATTATAATCATAATTTCTGGTGTTTCATTAAGGCTTAAGGGAAAAGAATCTAAGCATTCTCAGTACCTTTTGTGATCTTTATCCTCAGGAGGGCCATCTCCATGCCGTCAAACAAAAATTGGGGGATGGGAAGAACTGGACTCTTGCATAGTCTGTATACTGAGTGGACTTGGGCGATTTCTCTTTCCTGGGCTTTAGTTTCTTCATCTCTAATTTATTAGTTCTGGGCTATCATCACAAGGGTACGTTTTAGCTCTAGCATCATCATTACAAAACCCAATAACCAACATTTGTTGACACAGGGCATTGTAGTATATAGACAACACTGTGGGAATACTTGTGGATACCAAAAAAGTGGCTTTTCCGCTGGGACAAACAGTTTCAACAGTTAATAAACACTAACAAGCCCAATGACCCAGAACAGGTAGCATGCTGTGATGTGGTTCAGGCCTATAGGACTTGAAACCTGTAGGACCAGATCAGGCCACTTGAGGTATTAAGCAACAATTTCAGTGCACTAAATGGTAGTCTAAACCTTGAGAGTGAAACCAGAGTACTTGATATGGCACTGAACACTGTTAAAAAGTATGAGATTAAAAAAAACCCCACAACGATGTTAAGCAAGTATTGACAGCAAAAATAGGAACAAACAAAGTGAGTGAAAATTTCTCCCGCAAATACAACTCAGTTCCTACATTTTTAATTAGGGTTCAGGTGTTTGGATCTATCGTCCAGACTAAGGGGAAAGCTTTTCTATCAGTCTCCAAAACACAACCATGGGGGAACAGAAAACAGACGTAAGCCCTAAGGCATCTATATTATTCAAACCGACTCCAAAGAAGCTCTCCCAGGGTTAACATAGAACGTCCCTTTTGTGGCCCCATCCATTCAGGCCTTGAAAACGGCTGACGGCACCAGCCGTGACTAGGCAACGGTCCGGGCATTCCCGGCGTTGTTAGCCCCGCCTATTAAGCTGTTTCCGCCACCCGCACCTCGAACCACTTCCTCTCATTGGTGGGCCGGGGAAATGCGTCACACATTGCGATCACTTCCGGCCAGGGAGCGCGCGGGTTGATTCGTCCTTCCTCGGCCGCGAGGGCTCGCAGCTCGGAAATGGCGGGTAAGTTCGTGGGAAAAGTTTACCGAGGGGAGGGGGCTGGTAGGTTAGGGAAAGAACGCGGAGACTGTGGTGACAGTTCCCGCCTGGAACTTTCGGGCTTTAGCCGGGGTTCCAGAAGGCCTGCTTCAGCCTGAAAGCGCGGAACTCGCGGCGCAGCTCCTCGTCGGCACAGGTTCGTGCCCCCGCCCCTAACTGCTCGGCGTTCTGCGCCTTTCGCGAAGAACTTGGCCCCTGCGGAGGGGCGAAGAGGCCGCGAAAAAGCGTCGCGATTTGGGTTTTTAAGGTGCCAGATCCTTTGAGGCCTGTTTCTCTTCTCGTTCATTTTTGCCCACTGCTGCCTTCGCTAGCTACACTACTCTGGTGCCGTTCCCGCCAGCTGATTTCAATACTCAGATCCTCCTCCTCTTCCAGATCTCTCTCCGCCTTCCACTACCGTCAGTGTAGAGCTAGCGCATCGCTGCCGTGCCCTGCGCTCGGATTCACAATTGAATCTTGACTGACCTCGCAGTCTCTGTAATCTCTCACACTTAAGTATTTCTGAGATTTGTTTAGATTTCCCTTGAAAAAGAGATTCACATTTTCCTTCATCTAAACTTTTTAGAGCGTGTCTACTACAATGTAATTCCCTTTTGGTCAGTCTATTATGCTGTCTTATTGAGTCTCGTTTACAACACTTAATTGGTATTATTTTGTACGTATATTAAGACTGTTTTGAAGTGACTATATACTTTTTCCCCAGTTACATATCTTTTGATGTAATGATCTATTTATTATCTCTTTTCCCAGTGCCTTCACAGTAGTCTCACTACACTTCTGGGGCGTACTGGAGAGAGAGGCTATATAGCTTGAGCTCTACAGATGTTTAAGGAAGAGCTGTAGTATCTTGATGTGCATTTGGTACAATAAAAGAGGGGGAACACCAGGATTACATAGGGTGTACGTGTTATAAGAATTACACCTAATCGGAATCTCTGCTCCACTACTTAGTAGTTGGGTGCCCTTCAGCAAATAAATCTCTTTCTGAGCCTGAGTTTTTGAATATGAAGTGTGACTGATACAGTATCTACTTGTGTTATAGAATTCTGGGGATTAAGCTAATGTATGATTTCACACGTTAAATTTTGTTGCATAGGTTATATATAAATTCCTCGAGGTGGGTTATGTTATCTCAGTTTCATGGATTTGGTCAGCGAAGTCAAGTAAAGTGCTGTAATTCACAGATGTAGCAAATAAATTGTGAAGACTGGCTTTGAATGCCGGAACTCTTGACTCCAGATCGTTAATCTATATTGCTTCATGTTCCCTGTTTTCTGTGTGTGTGTTTTAACCAGTTACAAAGTTTATGGCATGGCATTGTACTCCTTTTGTTTCTGCTAATGACTTTTTCCTGAATTCTTACTAATTTTTATGTTTATTTTGTCAGGAGATTTACTGTCACTGCTTGAAAGGTCCTCTTGATAATAATTTCTTCCATGGTTAATTATTTGTTATATATATTGATGGCTGGCCACATTGTAAAACCATTTGGTTACTCCAGTAGTCTGGAATAGTTTATAACTTTATGTACAGATGGTAAAAAAAAAAAAAATTAATGCAGTGAAAATTTTCTCACCCTGTTCCCATTCCTTCTCTTATCCTAGAGGTAACCATGGTTACTAGTTTTTTGCATATCCTTCCTGACATAATCTGTGCATTATCAGGTGATGGCTTTTAATAGTTAATCTGGAAGTATTCTGGGTTGAATTTTTTCAGTATTAGAAATGAAATGCTATTGTAATTATCAAAGGATATTCTCACTTTATTTCTGAGTGGAGCAGCGGCATCCTTTTTATATATCTTTTAAAAAGGCTACATAAGTATAAATCCTAGCAGGTAATTTATATTAGGGTTAAATATTCAGAAATGTCAGTAATCTGTTATGTTAATTTTCAGGTTTACTCATTTATGTAATGCAGGCCTTTTTATAAGCCTTTACATCAGAAATGATGTTTTGTCTGTTTTATAATGAGACATTCATACTCTGGACATATATTTAGGAGTGTACAGAGAATGACCTATACTTTTATGATCTTTTAAAATGCTTTAAATCTTAACCTTTATCCCATTTCTAATAACAATGCTTTAGGTTTTACTACTCAAACCACTTTCAACCAGACATTTTAAAAACCTTTTCTCTTAGGATTTGGTGCTATGGAGAAATTTTTGGTTGAGTACAAAAGTGCAGTGGAGAAGAAACTGGCAGAGTACAAATGTAACACCAACACAGCAATTGAACTGAAGTTAGGTATGTATGACATTCCTTAGTGGTATTATGTATGTACTGAGCGTATATATATAATTTAAAATTTGAAGAATTCCCTATCAGAGCAGTTGTTTATGTAAATATAGTTATCTGCATTTATTAAACATGTTTGGATTTTATTCAGTCTTTATGTCATCAAGTGGATAGATGTTTTGAGGGGTGGCACGGTTTACATATAGAAAGTATAGTGTGGCAAAAAGTGACAAGAATAAGTGGTTTCAGCTTTAAAATATTTACCTTTGTTTTTTCGTATAAAAATAATAGACAATAAGTGTTGGTGAGGATATGGGAAAAAACTCATAATGCTGATGGAATGTAAAATAATGCAGCTACTTCGGAAAACCATTTGGCAGGTTCTTAAAAAGTTAGAAACATGAATTGTATGACCCAGAAATTCTACTCCTAGGTATCTACCCAAGAGAAATGAAAACATTTGTCCATATAAAGACTCATACATTAATGTTCATTGCAGCAGTATTCACAATAGCCCAAAAATGGAAACAACCCAGATATCTATCAAGTAGTAAAAAGGTAAAGTGTTGTATGTGTAGCTATATGGTGGAATATTACTTGATAAAAAGGAATGAAGGTTTGATAATGCTACAACATGAATACACCTCAGAAACATTCTAAGTGAAAGAAACCAGACATGCCCCGCTGCCCCCCACCCCAAACCCATATGCTATATTATTCCATTTGTATAAATTGTTTGGAAAAGCCAAATCCATAGACAGAAAGTAGATTAGTGGTTGCCTAGGGCTAGGGTGGGAACAGACATGACTGAAAATGAGATTTCTTTTGGGAATCATGGCAGTATTTTAAAATTACATTGTGACAATGGTTACACAATTTTAAATGTACTAAAAATCATTGAATTATACACTTAAAACAAGTGAGTTTTATGGTATATAAATTATACTTTGGTAAAGCTGTTTAATTATATGCTCATAAATCCTGGTTCCATCACTTTTCATGCCTCAGTCTCATGTTTAAAATGGAGTTAATAGTGGTTGTAAACATTTAATGAAGGATTAAATACAAATAAAGTGCTTAAATAACTAGAGTTTTAGAAATTCTCACCCTGGCTGGTTTGGCTCAGTGGATTGAGTGTGGGCCTACAAACCAAATGGGCACTAATTCAATTCCCAGTCAGGGCGCATGCCTGGGTTGCAGGCCAGGTCCCCAGTAGGGGGTGTGCAAGAGGCAACCACACATTGATATTTCTCTCCCTCTCTTTTTGTCTCTTTAAAAATAAATAAGTAAATCTTAAAAAAAAAAGAAGAAGAAGAAGAAATTCTCAATAAATGTCAGCTGCTATTATTTAAACAATACAAACATGACAGGAATACAAAGAAAATTACAAACAAGGTAATGGTCCTCTAACCCCTCACTACAAAAATAATACTGCCTTAGATTTTTTCCTTGTGCAGACATTATTCTAAAACCAGGATGTTCTGGTAAGGCTGTTACGTTATTTAGCTTAACAATGTCTTGAATATTACTCTGTTTAAATAAGCTGTTTAATTACATATAGATATACCTTGTTCTTTTAAATTATGTAGTACACTATGACTATACCATAACTTATTTAAATTTAAGTATTCCCTTTTGAGGGATTGCTTCTTCTCGCATTATTAAAAATAATTCTTCAATAATTATCCTTGTGTTTATGTTCACCCACTTGTGTGAATGTTCAATGGAATGTATGGCTAAAGATTGAAATGTTAGATCAGAGTTTCTCAGCTTCAGCACTACTGACATTTTGAATTAGACAGTTCTTTGTTATTCAATGATGCGAAGGATGTTTAGCAGCATCCCTGATCTCACAGTAACATTTTTCTCCAGTTGCAACAACCAAAAATGTCTTTTGACATTGCCAAATATCCCCTAAGGTTGATGAGTGAAGTGGCCTCTGTTTGAGAACCACTATGCCAGAGTAGACAGCATATTTAGTAGCTATTGCCAAACTGTCTTCCAAAAAAGTACCTATACTTACACCAGAATTTTCTGAGAGTGTCTTTTTACCGATACCCTGGTCATTGTTGTATATTATTATTTAAAAAACAAAATGAAAATACCCTGCCTTTCTGATGGGTGAAAAATGGCTTGTTTTTTTTACCCCCTCAATCCTCACTGGAGGATATGTTTTTTGATGATAGAGACAGACAGACAGACATCTGTTGGTTGCCTCCTGTACACACCCTCACTGGGGGATTGAACCCTCAACCTAGGTATGTGCCCTGACCAGGAATTGAACCCAAAACCTTTTTTTTTCTTTGGTCTGTGGGACAACTCCCCAACCAACTGAGCCACCTGGCCAGGGCTTTTCTGTCTTTATTAATAGTGTGTGGGAGAACTATGGAAAACAATTTTTAATATAGATTTTTCCTACATCAAGATCTACTTTACTTGACACAAGTCCTACATATATATATGACACAGCTAAAATTGACTGGGTTATTTGGTCATTCTAATCCTTTACAGTTAGCAGCAATAAACTGTGATATTGCCTTAATCTCTTTTAATCCAGAACAATCCCTCCACTCACATGCAACTTTTCTTTCATGCCATTAATTTATTTGGAAGAGCAAAGTCATTGTGTAGAATTATTCGACAAATCTACATTTTGGATTTTTCTTTTTGAATTTTATTTTTCAGTTACGGTTTACATTCATTATTATTTTGTATTAGTTGCAGGTTTACAGCATAGTGGTTAGACAGACAATGATACACTTTACAAAGTGGTCCCCCTCATAGTTCAAGTACTCACCTGGCACTGTACATAGTTATTACAATATTATTGACTAAATTCCCTATGCTGTAATTTATATCCACAGGGCAGTTTTGTGACTACCAATTTGTAGTTCTTAATCCCTTTACCTTTTGTATCCCCTCCCACATCCCCTCTTCCTCCGACACCATCAGGCTGTTCTTTGTTTCTGTTTTGTTTGTTTGTTTATTTTGCTCTTTAGAGTCCACATATAAGTATAATCATATGATATTTGCATGTCTGACTTATTTCACTTAGCATATACCCTCTAGGTCCAACGATGCTGTCTCAAATGGTAAAATTTCATTCTTTTTATGGCCAAGTAATACTCCCTTGCATACATGTACCACCACTTTTTTTATCTACTCACCTGTTGATGGGCACTTGGGTTGCTTCCATATCTTGGCTATTATAAATAACGCTGCAGTGATTATAGGAGTGCTGTACTCTTTCTAATTAGTGTTTTGGGTTTCTTGAGATTATACATATACTTAGAAGTGGGATCACTAAGTCATAGGCAGTTTCATTTTTAATTTGGGGGGAAACCTCCATACTATTTTCCATAGTGGCTGCATCAGTCTGCATTCCCACCTATAGTACACAAAGGTTCCTTTTGCTTTACATCCTTGACAACACTTGTTTTTTGTTGATTTATTGATGATAGCCATTCTGACAGGCATGAGGTGATGTCTCCTGGTTTTGAGGTGATGTCTCCTGGTTTTAATTTGCATTTCTCTGATGATGAGTGAACTTGAGCATGTTTTCATATGTTTATTGGCCATCTGTATGTCCTCTTTGGATAAGTGTCTATTCAGGTCCTCTACCCATTTTTTAATTGTTTTTTTGGTGTTGTATGAATTCTTTATAAATTTTGGACGTTAATCCTTTATGGGATGTATCATTGGCAAATATCTTCTTCCATTCAATAGGTTATCTTTTTGTTTTATTGATGATTTCTTTTGCTATGCAAAACCTTTTTAGTTTGATGTTCCATTTGTTTATTTTTTTTCTTTTGTTTTCCTTGCCCGAGGAAATGCATCCGAAAGATAATGCTAAGAGAGAAATATCAGAGATTTTACTGCCTGTGTTTTCTTCTAACAGTTTTATGGTTTTGAGTCTTACATTTAAGTCTTTAATCCATTTTGAGTTTAGTAAATAGTGTAAGAAGGTGATCTAGTTTCATTTTTTTTGCCTGTAGCTATCCAGTTTTCCTAATACCATTTACTGAACAGCCTGTCTTTACCCCACTGTATGTTCTTGTCTCTTTTGTCATACATTAATCGACCATATAGGCATGGGTTTATTTCTGGGCTCTCTCTTCTGTTTCATCGATCTATGTGTCTGTTTTTATGCCAGTACCATGCTGTTTTTATTACTATGGCCTTGTAGTATAGTTTGATGTCATGAAGCATGATACCTTCGACTTTGTTCTTCTTTCTCAAGAGGGCTGAGACTATACAGGGTCTTTTGTGGCTCCATATACATTTTTGGAATATCTGTTCTAGTTCTGTATATACGCCATTGATGTCTGGACAGGAATTGCAGTGAATCTATAGATTGCTTTGGGTAGTGTGGACATTTTGATGATGTTAATTTTTCCTATCTACGAGCACGGGATATGCTTCCATTTGTTTGTATCTTCTTCAGTTTCATTCTTCATTATGTACATTCTGTATATTTGTATTTCCTTTTGGTAGTATGTAACTTGTTCCCCTACCTTTATATTTCTTGTAAAGTGGAATTAGATATTTTCTCGTAAAACTGGATTAGATATTTTTGGTAAGAAAACTTTATAAGTGGTGCTGTACACATTATATTGCATTAAATCAGGAGGCTCATAATGAGTAATTCTAAGATCATTTGGAAAGGTGGTGAGTGCCCGACCTCTACAGAACTTTCCTTTTGTATAAATCAGTAATCTGCTAGATAATACTTTGGTACCCTGTGAGTGACTTGCTCTGTGAGGACAGCTCAATAATATCAGTACTCACAATACATGCAAGTAAAAATAACAGCGGGATACCCATTTCCATTTTGGACTGGTAGAAATTAAAGTTGAGGGTATAGAGTATTGCCAAGGACGTGGGATACAAAGGAATTTAAGTAGCTGTTGGTGGGTATATAAACTAGTACAGTATTTTTAGAGGGCACTTAAGAAGTATTTATGAAAGTATTTCAGTACTTTTACTGAGCATTTATACTGCCAGGAATTTGTCTTGTGTGTACTTGTAAAAGTACAGGAAGGTATATATAAGGATGTCATTTCAGGGTTCTTTTTAATAGCAAACAGAACAAAACAAAAACAAAACCTAGAAACAACATATATATTATCTTTCAGTCATGAAATGATATGATGGTAGGGGTTTCATCAAACTCAGGTTATTCTTGTTCTCAGTGTTCCCTGTAAATTCTGTTTTTGTTTCCTTGATGCTGTAGCTTTTATCTCAAAGTGTCTTGTTTTGTTTTCTTTTATTTTTGCATTGTATATAAGCATACAGAAAAATGAAAACTAAATCAGGTGCCTCTGTCATACCTTGTTTTCTAATTCAGTAGCTTTTTGATGCAGAAGTACTCAAAGTGGTTTTCTAATTTTTATCATTCATTTCTCTCTTGAGAATCCAGTGTAAGTCATATAAAAGAAAAGCGACAATTTAAGAAAAATGTTGACTATATCCTAGTGTAGTGAAATTCTAGAAATGGAAATAATCTGTCACCTTTAATAACTTTAATGTTTGTATGTTTTTATCTTAAACAGTTCGTTTTCCTGAAGACCTAGAGAATGACATTAGAACTTTCTTTCCTGAATATACCCATCAGCTCTTTGGGGATGAGTAAGTAACTTAGTAAGATGTTTGCCAAATCAGTATGGCCAAAAAAAAGAAATTCATTCCTTTTATTTTTAAGACTTAGAAATCAGACTTTATTTTCTTTCCTGTTATTTTTTTCATGTAATTTATTTTAAAATATATATTAAAAGGGCATATGTGAAAATGAGACACCTATTTACTATCTATTATTTAGTGCTATAGATACATTACCTCATTTAATTCTCACAATGATCTTAGTGATGGTGTTATCATTTGTTACACTATACGTTGGTCAAACTAGATAGTTGCCTAAGGACATGTGATGGCTGAAGTTCAGATTCAGGCAATCTGACTGCAGAGCCCATATTCACAACTACTGCTTCCTTTTCTAACCACTACTTTGCTACACTGCTTCTACTGCAGAATACAACGCCCTCCACCAAAGCAAGAAAGCTTAAGTTATATTCTATGACAAATAAACCGTTAAGAGAGATTTATTTTTAAAAGAAACTAAAGGTATGTCCTGGGATACTCAACACAATTCCTTAATTTTCTGTGTCTTCATTACATTATTAGAATAGTCAGTTACCTTTTTAAAAAAAATTGATTTTTAAAAAAATTTCAAAATTGGAGAAAGTTGCAAGAATAGTGTGCTCTGTATAGGCTTTATCTAGATTCACCAGTTGTTAGTATTTAGGTATATTTGCTTTAATCATTCTCTCTTCTTATAAATTATTGTATTGTCTTCCATATGAACAACTGTAAACCTACTTTTGCCTCACCCTGTATATGAATAATTTTGTTGAACTGTCTGAGAGTAGGTTACAGACAATATCTTGACCGCTTACTCCTGAATTCTTTAGTATGAATTTCCTCAAAATAAGGCCAGTAACTGCAGTAGAATTATCAAGACTCAGGAAATTTGGCATTGATGCAGTGCTATTTTCTAATTGCAGTCCACATTTCAAATTTGCTAATTGATTTTCAACAATTCTTTTACAACATTTTTCTCTGTTCTGGACCCAATCTAGAATCATATATTGCATTTAGTTGTCATATATCTTTAGTCTTCTTTAATCTGAAACAGTTTCTCAGGCTTTGTTTGTTTTTCATGACATTGACGTTTTTGTAGAGTATAGGCAAGTTTTGTACACCTTTATTAGTTTGATTGTTTCTTCATGATTGAATTCATGTAATGCATATTTGTGTAGCACTATGACAGAAGTTGTATCTGTCCTTCTCAGTGTGTCATATCAGAAAGTCCGTGATATCAGTTTGTCCCATTGTTGGTGAAGTTGACTTGGGCCACTTAGGTCAGAGGTATCTGTCAGGTTTCTCCACTGTAAGGATTATGTTTTCCCCTCGGTTATTTATATATAATCTGGGGGGGAATATTCTGAGACTGAAAGTATCCTATTTCCCATCAAACTTGTCCCCAGTAATTTTAAATCCACTACTGGCTTTGCCTTCAGTATTTTACTACGATTATAAAATGGTGGTTTTCTAACTCTGTCATACCTACTACATTCATTAGGTGTCATTCCTCTATAGGAAAGAGCTTTTCTACTTCCCCACACGTATTTCTTTTATAACAGAATAAACTCAAGGATTCTTTTGTTTTTTTAATTCAATGGCTTATAATCTGTTGCTTATTAATTTTGATGAGCCCAGATTAAACAAGTGGCTACTCTGTCAGACGAGCTTTTGAGTCCTTTTGCTAGATTATCATCATTTGGGGGACCCGCTACTTTCTGACACAGTAAGATGTTTCAGATTCATCTTGTACATTTTCCACTAGTTCGGGAG
Source organism: Desmodus rotundus (assembly GCF_022682495.2). Taxonomy (NCBI): domain Eukaryota; kingdom Metazoa; phylum Chordata; class Mammalia; order Chiroptera; family Phyllostomidae; genus Desmodus; species Desmodus rotundus. The sequence goes on from NC_071388.1 coordinate 159,106,830, forward strand.
TCAGTCATTCTCCCAAGAACGCTGGTTTGTTGTAGTAGGGAAGAGTGTTTAGACATAGTTGACATTTAAATTATTTCCCTTTATGGCCGTTTTCCCTATGCGTTATTTCAATACCTTTGATATATTTAATGTGTTTTTAAATAGAAAAATGTCTTTTTATGGAACAAATTTTCTGAGAATTTTTCAATATAAATATATAGTATTGAACATTTAATGTACTTTTAAATATTAAGAATTACGTTTTACTATATTAATTCATGCCTGAATATGGGCCTTTCACATTTTAAACAAGTTTTATTATAGAATAAGAATGTTTTCTCTTTAGGTTTCTGTTTACTTTATTTTCTTCCTCTTACTGCTGTTTATTTAAAATCTCTTTCTGTGGTAATATCTTAGTAGATAGGACCTGATTTTATAGATACTGCCTTTAATGGGATTTTGCACCTTTGTCTGGTTTGCATGACATTAAAAGTGGTGTGCTGGTGTACCCCTCTTCTAAGGTAGACAGGTAACAGTCACGTAATAGTGGTAACCCTGTATTTTATGACCCAATCATGACATTCTTGATCCTATTACCGTTGCCACTCCTTTCTACTATACCTAACTTTCAGGATCCTAGAGTGGACATTGCTCACACTTTATTTTGTTAGCCTAGACAGAAATCTGGAAGTGCCACTTCTTCTTTCAGACACTCTTCTTTCAGAAGTCACCAAAAAAAAAGCTTATTGAGATAATTTACCATATACTTGACCTATTTTAAAGTGTACAATTCAGTGGTTTTTAGTATATTCATAGTTCTACCATTACCATCATCTTAGAACATTTGCATCATTCCCACCAAAATATTCCTAACCAATTAGTCAGCCCCCTTTCCCTTACCCTCCCAAGTTCTGGGCAATCACTAATCTACTTTCTGTCTCTAGATTTACCTATTCTGGATAGTGTAGAATTCACTTTTAAAAAGACTTTTTAAGCTGACAAAGGGAATAGCAAGGCATAATGGATAACAGGAAGTAGGGTTAGAAAAATAGCAGCAGATCTGGAGCTGCTTTCTGAGTTCATAGAGGAGTGTAATTAGATGAGTGTTATCACCACATTAAGCAGCTCTGGATGTTGGTGATAGAAGCAAGTGGTAAGTTGGAAGGACTGGGCCAAAGCTACATCTTAGTTGCTTGCCTAGCCAGGTGCCAATTTAACACTACTTGTTTCTCATGTTAAATGCCTCCTAGTGCCAGTAGTAATAGTAGCAGCAGCAACAGTAGCAGTGGTATTAGTAGTAAACATTTATTGAATACTTGTACAGTGTGCCAATGTTATAAGCAGGTTACATGTATTAACTTGCTTATTTAACCCAAACAATATCCCTGAGATTGGAACTATTAGTCTCATTTTATAAATGAGGAAAACTGAGGCACAGTTTCATTACAAATATTTCTTATTAAAAAAAAAAAAAGTATAGTTTAAAATCTTGAAACTACCCACAAAGCTAAACTTGTTGGTATATAGGGTTTATATTTTAAATGACTTTGCAAAGATTCATTTTGGGGTCTTAGATTACTGCTGTTTTTCCCCCTTTCAGTGAAACTGCTTTTGGTTACAAGGGTCTGAAGATACTGTTATACTATATTGCTGGTAGCCTGTCAACAATGTTCCGTGTTGAATATGCATCGAAAGTTGATGAGAACTTTGACTGTGTAGAGGTAAGAAGAGAAATAAATTTATTTTAGACTTTATTTTCCAATTGAGTATAAAACAGGTTTTAAAATTTAAAGGTGTAAGCCCTGGCTGGTATGGCTCAGTGGATTGAGCACTGGACTACAAAGCAAAGGGTTGTTGGTTCGATTCCTAGTCAGTGTACATGCCTGGGTTGTGGGCCAGGCCCCCAGTGGGGGGCACATGGAGCAACCACACATTGATGTTTCTTTCCCTCTCTTGCTCCCTCCCTTCCTTGTTCTCTAAAAATAAAGTCTTTAAAAAGGTTTCAGGGAGGAAAGAATATGTTGTATAGTAGCTTTAAAACCATATATTCAGTCTTTAGTTATGGAGATGATTACCTGTCATTTCAATTAACCTTGCAGTTTTGATCCTTAGCCTGATCTGTTTCCTGAGTGGACCTTTTCCCTAAAAACCTTCGCTTTTATGATCAGAGTTATATTTTATTTACCACCTTTTGTTTCTTATGATGCACATGAAAATTACTTCCTTTCCCAGAAGTTAAATAAGATGGAGGGAAATAGCTAAATTTTCTATTCTACTTCATGTAGAATTTGCCTATTTAAATTTCTCTTGCTGCATTTCTAATCTCACAAACTTTGCTAATGTAATCCTTTATGAACATGGGTAATTCAGCTAATTACATTATAAAACTATTTGAAACAAAAAACCAAAAGAGGGTGAATGTAAAGAGAGGCATTGGAGGGTTATACAGAGTCTGGCACTAATAATGTCCTTTTTTTATTATAAAACCTTTTATTACAAAATCATAACCATGTAATTCTGAAACAACAATATCACACTCAAGCACACCATATGACACTTTAGGTGAAATGTTCAAATTAAAACTATAAATTATTATACCCATATATTATCCTGCCATCCACACTCAAGCAGGTGTTACTCATGCCAGACCCTGTATATACATCTATGGCAGGCTGAATTATGGCCCCACAAAAGGCAGTGTGACCACAGGCAGAGTGATGTGGCCACAAGCCAAAGAATGGTGGCCACCAGAAATTGGAAGAGGCAAGGAGCGGTTTCTCCTCTTAGAGTCTGGAGGGAGTGTGGTCAACCTGTTGACATGCTGATTTGAGCTCAGAGATACTGATTTTAGACTTCGCTGCTAGACAGTGAGAGAATGAGCTTCTATTTTAAGCCTCTAAGTTTCTGGTGACTTGTTAGAGCAAAAAAAGATCTAGGACTGGATTTGGGAGATTCTCAGCCTATCCAGTTTGCAGAAGACACTAAAATTTAGAAGACTTCATTGTCAAGAAACTATGCTCTGGAGAGAAAGCTAAGAGTGTGGCTAGATAACCTTTTGCTCTTGCTGAAGAGATTAGGCATGTGACCCATGGATCTCCTCAGTAGTCTCAGCAAAAGTCAGGAATAAAGATTGAATAGAGATCAGGGAACAACTGTGGAGCACCATCTTATATAATGGTGAGAACCTTCGTAACATACACAGGTGACTCACAAGGGTTTTGAGAATATTATGTCAGCAGAAACACTGCCAGTTTGGACTGACAGGATGAGGGAAGGCTGATGAACTTTTAAAATTCTGTAGGCAGGGAACAGGTGGATAACAGGACTCAGCTGCAAACACCCTTCCATGAAAAGGATGACAATGAGGGTAGAGCTTCAGGCCCAGAAGGTAGAGCCACAGGCCACAGTATTCCCAGGCTTTGAAATCTAATGGAATGGACCTGCTGGATTTTGATATTGTTTGGCACCAGTGACTCCTGTCTTCCTACCATTTTCTTCCTTTTGGAATGGGAAAGTCTATAACTTTTATCCTATCCCTGCCCCACCATTGTATTTTAGGAATAACTTGTTTTCCAGTTTCATAGGTGGAAAGGAATTTTGTGCCATGTTGTGTCATACCCAGAGTCTCACCCATACTGATTTAGATAACTTAGGTGATGACGTTTTGGATTTGAGTTGATGCCGAAATAGTTGAAACTTCTGGGGATATTGGCATGGGGCTGAATGTAGTTTGCACGTATGGATAGACATGAATCTTTGAGGGAACTTAAGAGAATTATATGTTTTAGACTTACTCTATTTCTGGGTATTCCTGTTAATAGGCATTAAAATTTTTTGTCAAGAATTACCTCACTGAATCACATTTATAAAATGGAAAATTGGAAACTTCATTGTTATAATAAAAGCTCTTGGTCTTTGGACCTATGAAGCCAACAAGTTTTATCAGATCAAATCTATCATATTATTGATAATACTTCTACATAACACTAGGCAGAGAATTAAAATGTGGGAAATGAAGATCTTATGTATTAGTACACACTACATGTCCTAACTTCTATAGAAGTAGCAGTTCTTAAAGCATTAACAAGCCGGCTTTTCCAAGGCTTTCAACTCCTGACTTATGCCAACATCGTGCCCCATTCTTTTTTTGTTAAAACCCGTTTATTATTTGGAATGGTTGATTTGGCCCTTTTAAAATTTTTGTTTTGTTTTATTGTAAAGGACTTTTACTTGTGTGCCCAGGGTCACAAGGCTAGTAAAAAATCAAGACTAGTAGGAGATAATACTTAGTAGTAGTAGGCATAGTGTATGACAATATCCTATTTAAAAATGTTAGGATTGGGCTTCTGGCCAAAATGGAGGCATAGGTTGATACACTTTGCTTCCTAGCGCATGCAAAGGACAACAACAAATTAAAAAAAAAAAAAAAAAAACCCACCAGAACTGCCAGAAAACTGAACTGTATGGAAGTCTGACAACCAAGGAGTTAAAGAAGAAACATTCATCCAGACTGGTAGGATAGGCGGAGGTGAGCGGCCAGGGTGGAAAGGATGTGCGGCAAAGTTGCAGATGGGGCAAGAGTGACAGCAGCTGGCAGACTGGTGGTCCCACATTTGCCAGCAAATAAGCCGGGAAGAACAACTGGGGAGCCAGAGACTGCGCAACCCAGGGTTCCAGTGTTGGAAACTAAAGCCTCAGAACCTCTGGCTGTAAAAATGTGGGGGGGGTTGTGGCAGTGGGAGAAACTCCCAATGCACAGGAGAGTTCATTGGAGAGACTCTCCCGGGAATCAGCACCAGAAGGGCCCAATTTGCTTGTGGGTAGCGGAGCAAGTGACTAAAAATGGGTCAAGAGCTGAGCAAGCAGCATTTTCCCTCTCTGATGCCTCCCCCACATACAGCGCCACAATGCAGCAATGTGGGTTGCTCCGCTCCTTACAACATAATGGGTGCGCTGAGACAATGAAATTTTGCCCAAATGAAAGAACAGAACAGAACTCTAGAAAAAGAACTAAGCGATGAGGAAATAGCCAACCTATCAGATGCAGAGTTCAAAACTCTGTTAATCAGGATGCTCACAGAAATGATTGAGTACAGATGCAAAATAGAGGAAGTGCAGGCTGTGTAAAGTGAAATAAAGGAAAATATACAGGGAACCAACAGTGAAAGGAAGGAAACCAGGACTCACATCAACGATTTGAAGCAGAAGGAAGAAATAAACAGCCAGCCAGAACAGAAGAATTCCAAAAAATGAGGAGAGGCTTAGGAACCTCTGGGACAACTGTAAATGTTCCAACATCCAAATAATAGGGGTGCCAGAAAGAGAAGAGGAAGAGCAAGAAATTGAAAACTAATTTGAAAAAATAATGAAGGAAAACTTCCCCAGTCTGGTGAAGAAAATAGACTTTCAGGAAGTCCAGAGAGTCCCAAACAAGTTGGACCCAAGGAAGCACACACCAAGACACATCATAATTACATTACCCAAGATTAAGCAGAAGGAGAGGATCTTAAAAGCAGCAAGAGAAAAGTAGACAGTTACCTACAAAGGAGTTCCCATTAGACTATCAGCTGATTTCTCAAAAGAAATCTTGCAGTCAAGAGGCTGGCAAGAAGTATTCAAAGTCATGAAAGGCAAGGACCTACATCCAAGATTACTCTATCCAGCAAAGCTATCATTTAGAATGGAAAGGCTGATAAAGTGCTTCCCAGATAAGGTCAAGTTAAAGGAGGTCATCATCACCAAGCCCTTATTATGTGAAATGTTAAAAGGACTTAAGAAAAAGAAGAATATCAAGATTATGAACAGTAAAGTGAGAACAAACTCACAACTATCAACAACTGAACCTAAAAACAAAAACAGACTAAGCAAATAACTAGAACAGAAACAGAATCACAGAAATGGAGATCACAGGGAGGGTTATCAGTGAGGATAGGAAGAGGGGAGGATGGGGGAAAGGGTAAAAGGAATTAGAAGCATCAACAGTAGACACAGAATAGGAGAGGTTAAGAATAGTGTAGGAAATGGGGAAGCCAAAGAACTTATATGTGTGACCCATGGATGTGAACTAAGGTGGGGGAATGCTGGTGGAAATGGGAGTGCAAGGCGGAGGGGGAGAAAGGGGAGAAAAAAATGGGACAACTATAATAGCAAAATCAATAAAATATACTTAAACATAAATAAATAGAAATAAAAATGTTAGGATTGTTTATGACCAGTTCTAAATGGGCCCTGGCTCTTGTGCTTACTAGTTTTATTTCTATAGTTTTATTTTTACAACATATGTTTTATTCTGTTCTCACTCCCATACTTTTATACTATTAGCTCTCAATTTACTGCTGTTACAAGGGGTTTCCCTCTTGCAGACAATCTCCTTATGGGTAAAAATATCATATTTGTAAACTTAATGGAACTCTAACATAAATTGGCTATAGAATGAAAGAGGTTAAAATAGTCTCTTACATCCATTCAAATTTAGTGTCAGAAATAGTTTGAGCACTTAGCTTTTTTTTTGTTGCCACTTCCCAGTCCTGTTCAAGATGGCTGAACTTGTCAGATAGATAATATATAACTTTAGTTAATACAGTATTTGTTTTATTCAGTGGTTTGCATCCCTTGAAATTTTTTTAAATTTTGCAGATTTCAAAGTGTTTGAGTAATGCTGTAGTCGTGGTGATTTGCTGTTTGAAAAGATTTAATCTTAGCTAAACTAGTGTTTAACACAGACTTATTAAAATACGGAGTTTTCCATAATCAAATATTTCTTATTAGATTGTTAATTCTCGAGCCCAGCTAGATACTCTTACTAAAAAATAAAGGTGGTATTTTTTTCTTGTGTTGTACAGAACTCACTGTTGTGTGAGGGTTTTGGTGGGTTTTTAAGTTCCAGCTGATAGTGTTGAACTGATTTCTTCCAAAGGAACTATTGACTTAATTACTGATAAATCTTTCAAGTACTGTGTGCAGGGAAAGTAGCTATGTATTTGCATCGACTTCTAATTGTTCCATTATTGAAAACCAGGTTTTTCCATTTAGAAGTCCTCTGTTGTGAATAAGGAATTAATCTTTTATAATGTCTTTTTGTAAGATTATTTATTTGCTTCATGGTCAAAGATCATTTATTTAAATTATGCATTCAAGCAAACACTTTTTTCCCCTATTAAAAAAAAGAATAGGTAATGGATGTTGGGGTAACTGGTTTACCTCTTCTATGTCAGTTTGCAGTGAGAATGTTTATTCCATCGTGCCTTTTGTTTTCTTGATACTGGAGATATAATGGCACACAAAACGAAGTCACTGCTCTCATGGAGTTTATAGGCTAGCCAACAGGAACAGTCAGTAAACAAACAAATTAAAATCATATAGTGTTTATGAAAGAAACATTTTACTGATTCCTGAATGAAGAGGAGCCAGCCATGTAATAATGTGAGGGAAGAGCTTAGTCAGCAAGGGGACCAACATATGCACAGGTCCTGAAATGAGAATACTCTTGGCATTTTTGTAGTCCAGGAAGACCGTCATTGTTAAATCACTGTGGTGATGGAGAGGAGTGTAGGAAATAATTGAAGGGCTTGGCAAAAGCTAGATCATTTGGGGTAAGAATAGTTGATAGCTTTTACAGGTTTAAGTAGGTGGGGGTCCTATGATATGGTTTATACTTTAAAGATGATTCTGGCTGCTATGGAAAGAACACTGTAGGGGACAATAGTGAAAGAAAGGAGACCAGAACATTGCAGTGTTATGGCATTTAGTTTTATTGAGGATATATTTTGGAGGGAGAGCTAGGGTTTGCTATTGACTTAAACGTGATGGATGGGGGAAAGAGGAATAAGGAAGACCTCATTGCTTAAACAATAGTGGTACTATTAACTGAAAAAGGGAAGATTGGAAAAGTAAATTCGGGGGGTGGTATCAGATGTTTGTATGAGTTGTGTTAGGTTTGAGTCTATTATATAATATAACATATTTGAGATTTTGCAGACTATACTATGTCACATTTTTGCATATGAAAAAGGCACCCATTTAGATAATCAGAAACCATAGCAAATCTGCTTAGAAGTTTGCTTATTAGAATTTTGCCATTACATTGATCTTTCATTATTCATTCTTTTTCTGAGTTCTCCAGTTGCACCTAAAATTTTTTAGTCACAATTAAGATGCCTGTAAAACATCCCTACTAGGCTTCACCTTTAAAGGAAGCCTTCATTCATAATTCTGAATTTTATAATACTTGATTACTCACACATTGATAGTTTATTCATCTTATGATTGTCCCTGACTTTGCTTTTATCAATACCTCCTGCCCTCTCGAGGTAATTTCATTGCTTTTAAGTGAAAGGGTGTGTAAGATTGTTCAGACTTGCTAATTGGTAGCATTTCTGGAAAAGGTTTGGTAGAGGAGGGTTAAAATACATGGATAAGGTGAATTTCAGTTATCTATCTTGTCTGCCATTATATAGACTGAATTTGAGGGTTGATAAGAGCAGATACAGTTTTTTTTTCTGAATTCTTTAGTCTCGTACAGAAGAATCCTGTGCACTTACAAAGATCTTGAGGAAATGAAAAATAATCTTTGTTAGACTAATATTTCACTATACTCTCTATTTGATAATTGTGACTTTTTTTTGAGTCATGCCTTTTTATGGACTATAAAGTGTCAATATTTATTTTAAAGCTTTTTATATTTTATTGGTTATATATAGAAATTTTTTAAATTAATTATATTAACATTTAAAATTATAAGGTTTTTATTTTGGATTTTTTTTGTGTGAATTCACATAACAATACACTAGTGTAATATAAACAAACATAATATACCCTTTGTTTTTCCAGTAGTGAAAAGGTTTAAACTGTTAATTTCTCTAACAATAATCAAATTTCTACAACTTAAATATTGTCAGAGAATTTAAAATTGAGCAAATTAAATAGATAAGGAATTTTCTTTGCTTACTTTTATAGAATATCTTAGGTATCCTTAGAATCATAGTTAATGTTAAGTCTGCCACTTTAGCCAAGTAAAGGACAGCAAGTGCCACCTATTGAACATGTCTTTAAAATTGCTATTTGAAAAATAACTCAGACAAATTTAGACAAATGATGCTGTTTAGGTTAAGACACTAAAGAGATATAGCAGGTCCTTGAATAGTCTTTGTTTCATTCAGTGTCATTATAGCATTGATGATATGTTGTAGGAACTTAACTCTTGTTTCTATCAATTAGTCTGTGGTAAACTTGGTTTCATTATACATCATTTCGCTTAAAGTCACAGAACCTATCATTGACATTAAGTGAGGACTTACTGTAATTTGTTTTTCAAATATGTATAGTGCAAACATACACAAATGTAAGTGTAAACACAGTTTTATTATAGCAGATTGCCAATTATTCTCAGGCACATTGGTTTATGCAGTGATGAGGAAAAGCAAAAATTGCTTCATTAGGTACATCTCATGTATAGAAGTTGGGAGTTGAAATGACCATAGTGAGAGAGTATACAATATTATAAAACATTTTGTCATGATGTGCCTAACGTAAGACCTAAATATAATACTTTTATACTTTAAAAAAAAAGTTGTCAAATGTTAGGAAAACATTTGTAAGGCAGGTCTTTATTAATTAAAGGTATCAGGTTTTATTTTGAATTCTTAATCTATTCAGCTTAATTTCTTATTCTTTCTATAACTATATTTTTGCATAATTTTAATTGAAGTTTTAAATTATATTCGCCAAGATAGGGAATTTTTCCGCAGTCTTCAAAAATGGGATCTCAACTTTTAGCCACAATCATTGGTGCTAAAGGTTTCAGTTAATCTTTAATTCTACATTCAGTTAAAAACGGTTCGATGGAGTTTTTCTTTAGTGATGATTTTATCTGGCCAGTAATCCATTATGAAAAATGAATATTTTAACTGAGCTAAATATATTTATTCTTTTGAAAAAAGAGTACAGATCTCAAAGATATGGTGGCTATAGAATTTTTTTCCTAAGGCAGAAGCCATTTAGTAGAGAAATATAACATTTTTCCTTCAGTGAACCAAAGTTCTGAATTCTAGGTTTGAAAAGCTATTTGGCTTTATGTTATGTATTTTAGGTAATATATCAGATATACGGGGTGGGGCAAAAGTAGTTTAGAGTTGTGAGTACATGAAACAGTTCATGCTTGCATTATTACTTATTACTGTATTTTCCATACAAACAGCTAGCTGTAAGCCTACTTTTGTCCTACCCTGTACATTTTCTCTTATTTATTACAAATAACAAATTCCTTATTTTTAAACTTAGCCTTTTATTCCCTGTGAAAGTTATTAAAGTGTAAACTTGCCCAGAGCAAAATATTTATTTGAGGATATTTATTACAATAAATAAGTGTCCTTTGAAAGCTGAAAGTTAAACATTAACTCTCTTCCAACTTTTGTTGAGCTGAAACCTTTGTGTTGCTATGTCTTCCACCAGAACTGCTACTTGAAACTTAAGAGTGCCTAAGAAATCTTTGAAGTACATTTGATGCAAAATATGTGAAGTTATTTGATCATGCTTTACAGTGTCTTGTTGAGAAGACAAGGACGTAGGGAAAGTTTTTAAAAAGTTAAAATTATATACACTATAAATGCCTTGAAGTGTTTTCTTTTAAACTGATAGATTATAAACCTTTTTATTTAAGTAGTGTTACTTTTTTAAAACTTGAACTACAATTACACTACTTTACCCATCACTACCTTGGATTTTAATTGCCACACAACAGACCCATTAAAACTGTTCCTTTTTATTACAATTTCCTCTTGTAATTATTGAAACTGTACAGAGTCTATAAAATATGCTTAACAGGATATCCTCACATTAGATAGCAGTTTCAAGGAGAAATATTTACCAAACAGTACTTTTAAAATAAAAATAATCCTATCAGATGTAGTTTATCTATCTGATCTTGAGTGTGAATGGATTACAAGGACTGGTGTACATATTAAAAATAAGATGTTGGGCAAAATGTTGAAGAGCTATATTTTGAATAGTAGCTCTCTTCCTTATAGCTATAAACAAGTTATATATAAATGTTGGTGGTACCAAAGCACTGAAAATAAAACTTGTTTGTGATAAACTCCATCCTCAGTACTGTATCCTAAAATGTAACTGAATGATAATAAAATGCTATTCATCTGCAGGTGCATTGCTTCTACTTAGTTAAAAGATGGTTGAAAGGACAGGAATTAGTAGCATGTTGTATTAGCCTTTTGTAGTGTATTTTGTCCTAAGCATCTTAATTTCCCTGTTTTGAATGCTAAGTAGCAAGGGTCTTGGTTTAGAACTAATACCCATCATGCATGTAAACGGTATGAAAGAGCTGCTTAGTAAGTTAACACAAAGTGTTCTTGTGTCAGTCCTTGTGGAAATAGATACAATACAAACATTACGGCTGAACTCACGGCAAACTCCATTAAGTAAAAACCTGGCCTCATTGTTCAGGAAAAAGTTTGAATAGATTGCAAGCTCATTTTGTTGAATGTAATGTCAGGCTTTTAGGGACTGTATTGAGGGATAAGGTTTTGTTAAGTTGAGACCAATTCATTAAGTTTTATTGCCTGGTGAGAAGCAGTAATACTTTATTGTAAGACTTCATCAAATATTCATGGTTAAAGAGAAGTAGTAAATGTATTCAATCAAGTGGTCTTTTGGGGTTTTGAAAAGGATTATGAAGTCTGCTCAGCTGATAGTTTTAACATTCATTGAGGTTGTTTAACAAGGGTAATTTTAATCTCTGAGTTTAATTTTGTTGTCCAGGCTTGTCTCTTTTTACTGTCACAAATCTAACTCCATAAGAATTATGTCACATTATAGGGACGAGTGAATAATATATCTTTTCATACAATTTATCTGTTTCCTAAGATAGCATATTTTTAAAATTATCTTAATTTTGAGTTTGGTGTGTGAGGGAGTTACGACCGGTCTGCTTGTTCATTGTGAGGTTGCTGTCGCTTTGGTCAGACTGTAGCCTCACGTCACTACTCCTGGAGATCTCTTCAGGTCTTGGACAACATGGCCTCCTTCATACACATTAAATGATAAGCAGCCTTTTGTTTTGGCCAGTTCAAATTGTCCTGAAGGGATAGAGTCGGTCGGCATTTTCTACATGATATTAGAAAATTTAATAGCTCTCATTTTGGCACTTGGTTTGAGGCTACCTGCCTCTTCTTTTTTATTTCTATGTTATGCTTATGCTCATCTCAGATTGGTGTGGCAGTACCCTATGCACATGGAACTCCATCCTTCCCAGTTCACTGCATGTTTACTTCTCTATAACTGGACTGAAGTTTTGTGATCTTTGTTCATTTCAAAGAAATTAAGCATATTCAACTAAAATTCAAATTTGTTATTAATTGTTTTCTTATGTCCCTTAACCTCCATTCCTTAGGCAGATGATGTCGAGGGCAAAATTAGACAAATCATTCCACCTGGATTTTGCACAAACACAAATGATTTTCTTTCTTTGCTGGAAAAAGAAGTTGATTTCAAGCCATTTGGAACCTTACTCCATACGTACTCTGTTTTAAGTCCAACAGGAGGAGAAAATTTTACCTTTCAAATATACAAGGTAAAAATAAATCTAAATAATTCTTGGGTGTGAACTCCACATACCGGAAACCTGTGTGCTATTTTGCTGTTATTTTCAGTAATTTATTCTAACTTTAGGAAACAAATTTTTGTCAGCATTAAAAAACAAAGATCTACTTTGTATGTGTGTTTGTGTACACATCTTAATCTGAGACTTCTAAACATTTTCCCACAGGATTGTTTTGTGTTCTGCACACTTTCACTTACCTCTGTGATGAGTTTCACCTGACTTTTTCTGGCTTTTTCCCTAGGCTGACATGACATGTAGAGGCTTTCGAGAATATCATGAAAGGCTTCAGACCTTTTTGATGTGGTTTATTGAAACTGCTAGCTTTATTGACGTGGATGATGAAAGATGGCACTACTTTCTAGTGTAAGTACAGTTCTAAAGCAACAGTAGACCTTATTACCTCCACAAAGCCACCATTTTAATTGTGGCGGCCCAATTATTGGGACAGTATAATGATATTTTTCCCAGGAAAGAAAAACTATTGTTTATGAGGCTTGAGTTTTCTTTCATTTATGCTTTGGGAGGCCTTGAGAATAGAGCTGAATTAAATGCTGTTGTCCGTTAGGCCCCTGAATGTAGGCTTAAACAGTAAAATGAGCTTTGCCTGTGTTTTCTTTTACTTGCCACCTATTCATCTTTATAATAGGCAAGTGCACTGAAGTGATGTAAAGAGGTCTGATTTATCCAAGTTGCTGCACACCAATTAAGTGAATTGTACATTCAGAACATAGCAGGTGTACCCATTGGGCCCTCAAAGAGTAGCTTGCTGACACTGAAAATTCAGTCAGAGAATGGAAAAGAAAATGGACACTGCATGGGAGCGTGACTGTAATTGACCTGCTTGGCTTTCTGTTTTATCTGCAGATTTGAGAAGTATAATAAGGATGGAGCTACACTCTTTGCGACCGTAGGCTACATGACAGTCTATAATTACTATGTGTACCCAGACAAAACCCGGCCACGTGTAAGGTAATTGGCAGTATAACACGTGCCTTGTCTTTTATTTCAGAAGAAGGAACTGCCGAAGTTTCCAATACTTGTTATAATAGTGTTGATTTGTTTAGAAAAAAAAATCACCATTATTCATTGGCTATGTACTGACTTATTTCATTGTTCCCTTGGAAACACTGAAGAAGATTAAGCCAATTTGGAGTATCTCAATGATTTCTGGATTTCTTGACAGTTGATAGGAAAAAAAAATTCACATAGACTTTAAAATGTTTATAATACTCTAGTGATTTGCAATTTTTAAACTGGTCATGTTGTGATATTTTAATTTTAAAATAATTTCTTTACTCTAGTCAGATGCTGATACTGACTCCATTTCAAGGTCAAGGCCATGGTGCTCAACTTCTTGAAACAGTTCATAGATACTACATGGCATCTCCTTCTGTTCTTGATATTACGGGTATGTAGAATTTGATTTGTTACTTAAAGAGACTTTCTAAAAAATCTTTACTGATTGATTTTTTCTTTTTTTGTCAGAGATAACTATTCTATTTTAAACAGCTTTGTCCTTGGGTCTTTTTGGAACTGTCTCAAGATGGCTTAAGGTTCCATTTTAAATCATAAGCTTTTGTGGGATTGGATTGCATCTCTATGTGTGAAGTGCTTATTAAACAAATTGAAGATAATGAACTGAATATATATTGGGAATTCTTGGTTAGGCATGAATATGCTGCAAGTATGGTATGACTTATTCATTTTATTTAGCAAACAGTTGCATTGCCCAGAGACCATGCTCTAATTTTCATGTAGGGGCATAATATTCTAAACCTTACTGAGAAAAAACGCCAAGGTAAATAGTTCCTGAATAGAATACACATTTCTTGAAGCTATGTTTCATATTCCTAAAATGTGTGCTTTCTCAACAGTAGTTTATAGGGTGAAATGTAGGCCTGTTTATTTTAAAAACATCTTTCACTGTGAATTAGCCATAGAAGTAGTATTATGAAGGGAATGCTTAGAAGAAGGAAAGAGACTCTACTCTTTAAATGGAGAAGTCATCAGCCCTGACCCTTGTGGCTTGGTTGAGCATCATTCCGCAAAGCAAAAGGTGGACAGTTCGATTCCCAGTCAGGGCATGTGCCTAGGTTGTGGGTTTGGTTCCTGGTCAGGGTTCATACAAGAGGAAACTGAACCGTGTTTCTCTCACACATTGATGTTTCTCTCCCTTACTTTCTCCTTCCCCTCTCTCTTTAAAAAAACAAAACCAAAAAACTTTGACATAATTTTTTTACAAATGAGAAGTCATCAGATGAACTGTAATACTTAACACGTACAAAATGTTAACTTAATAAAAATGCTATTTTTGAATTTTATCAGTTTGTTTAAAGACATCAAAAAATATACTGGATATGGAACTAAAGAATATAAATAGGCTACTGGGCAGATTATTAGTGTCTTCCTTTTTCATGTAATATAGTAGTTTTGCTTGTCTAGGCTAAATAAAATTAAAGTTACCCCAAAAGAGATTTTTAAGTGATCCTATAGATTAATAAATTAGAGGGAAGGCATGTTGTTTTTAAAAGGGAGTTCCATGTTTGTAGAGTTGAATTATATTTTTATCTGACTTTCCTATTACCACAGAATGGTTTGGAAGCTTCGGAGATAAAGCAGTTATTACTAAAGTTAGTTTATATCAAAAGTTTTTTTGACATCTTCACTAGCCTAGTGACTTGTAAAATTATAGAAATATAATACAAACAATAACTTCTTCTTAGGTAAGCTGAAAATTGCTTAGCTTCTGTTCACTTACAGAGCTTGGACTTTTTTTTGGTGATTTTAATCTGGAGATTTAGAGTTCACATAAGTAGTCTTTGTCTTCTCTAGTGGGTAATGTGTCAGCAGGGGTTGTTTCTGTGAAGCCTTTTAACCACTTTCTTCTGTCTGCTCCAACCAATAAAGTCCTTGATACTTGGCACCAATTAGCAGATAAAGAATTTTATTTCTTAAATCTCAGTGAAGAGTCATCAATAATAGTAGCCTTTATTCATTGCAAACTGAAGTCTTTAAAGAAAAAAGGCTAAACATGCTAAAGGACTTCTGAATTTGAAAACTGGGGTATCAGCCTTTACTTTCAGCATGAACATTTCTTGGCATTATAAAATGCTAAAAATGCCTTATCAGCTCTTCTCATTAAGATATTTCTTCTAGGTTCCATACCTAGTCCTTTTAAAAAGTGGAATTTTCTACTCTTCAGTCATTTCAATAGCCTATTTCTCCATTATTTTGTAAATTTCTTAACTTGGTGGATTTTTAGCAGTCTTTGGATCTTCCTTTGCATTTCAGGCTATTATTTCTATTGATATGGTTTTTGACATAGAGCCAGATATAGTGATCGTTAAAATTCACCATTGATGGCCTATGTTACAGGATACATAGGTATTTGTGGTGTAATTGCCACCCGTTTTCTTCTGTTTTTTAGCACTTAATTTTAAAATAAAATACTAGAAGACAGTTCTTTATATCATGTACCATCTTCCTTTTGAGGATGTCAGTATCTTAAGGTATATAGCATTTGAATACATCTCAGTTGTGTGACTTTATAGATAGAATCAATGAGTTGTTTCTTCCAGGATCATGACATTTGACAACAGAAATGTTTGCATATGCCTTATGGACATACCTAGGAGTAGAAATTACGGAAAGTGTGGTAACTATGTTTCATCTTTTGAGGAACTACCACATTATTTTCCAAAGTGGCTGTATCATTTTACATTTCCACCAGGGATGTATGAGGTTTCAGTTCTCCACACCATCATCAATACTTGTTCTCTTTTTTACTCATTCTAGTCATTCTGGTGGACATGCAGTGGGCTTTCATTTGATTTTGATTTCATCTCCCTGTGGCTAGTGATGTTAAGCGTCTTTCTGTGTCCATTTGTATATCTTCTTGAGAAATGTGTATATGGATCCTTTGCCCATTTTAAAAATTGGGTTGTCTTACTGAATTATAAAAGTTTTTTATATAAGAAGTCTGGATACAAGTCTCATATATATTACTTGCAGATATTTCTCCCATTCCACAGTTTGTCTTTTCATCATCTTAGTGATATCATTTGAAGAACAAGAGTTTTAAATTTTTATAATAGCCCAATTTATTTATTTTCTCTTTTGTCGCTCATGTTTTTGGTTCTGTTATCTAAGAAACTATTGCCTAACCAGAAGTCTTGAAGATTTACTCCTGTGTTTTCTTCTAAGAGTTTTATAATTTTACCTTTTACATTTAGGTCTATAATGCATTTTGAGTGTATTTTTGTGTGTGGTGTGAAAAAAGGGGATCCAACTTCATTCTTTGGTTTGTGGCAGTCCATTTGTCTGAGAATCATTTGTTAAACGACTATTCTTTCCCTCGTTGAATTGTCTGGACTGTGAATGTATGGGTTTATTTTTAACTGTCAGTTCAATTCCTTGATCTACATGTCTATCCTGATCCACACCAATTTCATTACTGTTGTACTAAGTTTTGAAATTAAGAAATGTGAGTCCTCTAACTTTGTTCTTTCTCAAGTTTGTATTGGCTATTCTGGGTTCCTTGCATATCCATATGAATTTTAGGATGAGTTTGTTAATTTCTGAAACAAACAAAAAAGCCAGCTGGGATTTTGGAAGGGATTGCATTGAGTAATTTGTAGAGTATTATTGATATTGTAACAATATTAAGTCTTGTGATCTATGAATTAGCTCAGATTTTAACATTCTTTGTTTGAAGCCCTCTACTGATCAGAAAATGAAGATTTAGAGAGTGAAGTGACTTGGCCAAGGTCCTACACCTGTGAATGACAGAAATGGGACTCAAACTTATGTTCTCTGATTGTGCAGTATTCTTTCTACCCATCATGTTTTGACTTGTCCATTACTTAGTCTAATGTGAATAACATAGACAAACATAAAGTAAGATTTATGCTATTCAGATGCAATGAAAAAAAGATCAAAACCATATTCTCATTTTTCTACATAAAGATTTGTTTTTGAGTAAGAATTTTTTTAAATTAACTGAAAGAAGTATATAGCAGACTATAAAGGTTATTGAATTAAAGTAAGGAAGTTATATATATTGAGCTTTGGAATCCTAAGATATCAGAAAATACTCGAAATTGAAATTGATTATCCAAAACTGAATCTGGTTTATACAGCTACTTTAATTGAAAGTAAAACTAGATGCATATGATAACACATCAGTCAAAAATTTACATTTGAAAAGAGTTGCTCTAATTTCACAAATAACATATAGGGTCTGTCCAGAAAGTATCTAGCCATGTACTATGAAAAAGATATTTATTGAAAAAGATATAAGAAACTTCATACATAGGACAGTGATGCCTCATTCTCCTTTAAAGTAGGCACCTTGGGATCTCACACGGTTTTCCCAGCATCTCTTCCGGTGTTCAAAACACTATGCGTAATCCTTCGTTGTAGTCACCATCAGCTGCCCCATCATATTTTCCTGAGTCTCATCGACAGTCTGAAATCTCTTCCCTTTCAAAGGTGATTTTAGTTTTGGGAAAAGCCAGAAGTCACAGGGTGCCAAACCTGGGCTATAGTGGGGCTGAGTCACTTGGGTGATTTAATGTTTTGCTAAAAAACTCTACACAAGATGTGATGTACAAGCAGGTGTGTTGTCATGATGAAGCTGCCAATCACCAGTAGCCAGTAGCTGTGGTCATTTTCATAATATTGCATCTCTCAACCGACGAAGAACATTGAGATAGTACTCCTCATTAATTGTTTGGCCTGGAGGGATGTACTCTTGATGGACAACAACTTCCCAGTCAAAAAACACAGTTAACATGATCTTGATGTGACTTTGCCGTACCTTCCTCAGGCCTAGAGAACCAGGCAACTTCTATTGGGACAATGGAGCCTTTGTTTCAGGATCCCATAGTGTTAGACCCCCAATTCATCTCCGGTTATGACCTTTTTGAGGAAATTTGGTTCATTGGTAGCAGTTTGAATCAAGTCATTAGCAACTGGAGCATGGTGTTCTTTCTGCTTTGGTAGCAGAACCTGTGGAATGAATTTTGCCATGACACATTACATACCAAGATCCTGTGTCAAAATCTCAGACATAGTAGCTTTTGGAATCCCCAGATCACCTTCTAGTTCCTGCACTGTCAGTCACCAATCTGTGGATTGCAGCCTGAAAGTGTTTAACATTCTCGGGTGTTCTGCTTGTTGCAGGCCTTCCAGAACAAGGATCACTTTCAGCAGATTCTCAACCATCTTTGAAGCACTTGTGCCACACTTTTATTTGCACTGTACTCATTGCACCATCCCCGAAAGCCTTTTCAGTCATCCAAATACTTTCTGCAGAGGAATGTTAAAGCTTACTGGAAAATTTGATGCAAATTCGTTGCTCTACTTGTTTAGTTATTTTGAATGTGACAGCCACACAGTACACATGCTCACTCCGTGGTGTCTACCACCCCCACTGACTAGTACAGTGAGGATGTCATTGTTCACACATGCACATTCCAGTCTACTCTGCCTGGCTGCCAGGTTACATAGATGTTGCGCAAACTGTTCTGATTATGCTAACAATGGCTGAACTTTTTCTGGACAGACCTTGTATGTCTTTGCAAAAAGGATTGCACCTATAACTTTATTTGGCAGAGTTAATAGTAGTATTATTTGATTTGTAAGGGATAATCCTTTCTCATTGTAACTTTTGTAAAATTGTTTTAAGAAAATTTGCCTTCCTAGCCTAGCATGTATATTGAGATTGCAAGTGGTAAAGACATTGTGTTGGGTAAAGGAAGTTATTCTGCTTTATTTCTTTAGCGGAAGATCCATCTAAGAGCTATGTGAAATTAAGAGACTTTGTACTTGTGAAGCTTTGTCAAGATTTGCCTTGCTTTTCCCGGGAAAAGTTAATGCAAGGATTCAATGAAGATATGGCAATAGAGGCACAACAGAAGTTCAAAATAAATAAGGTATTTAAGTACATAACTTAAATATTGCAAATACATTAAGAATACATGTGTGGGAAATAACAAATGTTAAGATTACAGGCTGTGAAGCCACCTTGCCTGTGTTCAAATCTGGTTACACCACTTGCTCTGTGACTTAGGGCAATTTAGTTTACCTCCTGTGCCTCAATTTCCTCATTAATAAAATGGGAAGATAACTGATATTAAGTGTAACATGCAGAACAGAGATGGATAGTAGGATTTTATTTTTGCTTTTTATGAAAATCTTTCTCGAAACTGGTAAAGTAGATAATACCTCTGGAGACAGTGGTATTGGCAGGGAGAAGGGTTGAAATAAAACACTTTCACTTTATATTTATTTCAACTTTAAAGTAGTAAATACCTTTTTAAAAGTTTTTTACTTATTTTATTTTTAGACAGAGGGGAAAGGAGGGAAAAAGAGAGGGAGAGAAACATCAATGTGTGGTTGCCTCTTGCGTATCACCTACTGGGGAACTGGCTCGCAACCCAGGCATGTGCCCTGACTGGGAATTAAACTGGTAACCCTGTGGTTCACAGGCCAGCGCTCAGTCCACTGAGCCACACCTGCCAGGGCTAACATAGTAAATATCTTAAGATAGGTAAAGAAAAATTAGCATGGGAGTTGAGAGGAGGAATTGATTGTTTTTACATAAATAAGAGTATTTCAGGTTTGCATTGGGTAGGATTTAGATTGTGAAAATATGGAGTGAAGAGTTTCCAATAACACAGACTAGCATTTGATACTATTGACCTACCCTCCCTTGGCTTCTAAGGCACTACAATTCCTGGTTTTCTGCTTACCACTGTGATCTTTTTTAATTGGGAAAATTTTAATTAATAAGCATCAAATGCACTTTACGTAGATAACTGCAATACTGAAACCGTGACATTTTTAATATATTTTTTAAAGATTTTATTTATTTATTTTTAGAGGGGGGATGGGAGGGAGAAAGGGAGAGAATTATCAATGTGTGGTTGCCTCTTGCTTGTCCCCTCCTAGGGACTCGGCCCACAACCCAGGCATGTGCCCTGGCTGGGAATTGAACCAGTGACCCTTTGCTTTACAGTCCGGTGCTCCATCCACTGAGCCACACCAGTCAGGGCACATTTAAAATATTTTTTTCAAAAAAGGTTAGTAATTTTCTTTTTCCTGGGAAACATGAAGATCCAGCTATGAGCATCAATGTGGCCAGTCTAGGTCACTATGGTTTAGTTAATGCTAGTATCTAAACAGGTGTTCACATTTCACATCTACAATAAGGCAGACTGAATTTCTGCATCGTTTAATTTTAGCAAAAATTTCCTGAGGTAATTTAAAGGAATGTCAAATTTTGGAGGTGCAAACTCCTAAACTCTACATTAGGATCATGTTTTTGTTTGAAGTACCTCTGAGTTGAGAATGCAAGTGATTTTTCTTTCCTCATCCTTGGGAAAATATTTCTGCAGTAAGTCTTGGGTCTTGCTTACAGTGACTGGGTTGTTTTTAGGAAAGATTATCAACTCTGTGGTTAGTTTCCCACAGTTGATAAAAATCTATCCAAAACATCATATAATTTAAGGAAAAAGTTATTGTTTAAAGGCTGCAGGAACATGAGAGAAGTAACACTTTCACCTGTATAAGCACAAATACTTAAAGCTAATCATACTGCAGGTAAATCCAATATAAAAAGTTCTATAAAAACAAACAAAAAATACATGCTTACTTCCATTGCTCCAATAGTCGAACATTAGACCTGCATGAGAATTGCATGGTAGCAGTTTGCTGGTTCAGTTTGAGTTTGAAGTCCTTTTTGTGTTGTTTGGCTCAAAGATGTTCACATCCCAGAGAAATTCAGTTCAAAAAATTGAAATTAAGGCAAAGACTCCATATAACAAAGCATAAGGATATGCTACTAGTAGTTGCTGTCCTTCTTCGGCTCGTGCAGAAATTAAAATTTTGGAAGCAGAAAAACTATACCATCCAATAATTCCAGCAGTGAGAATGACACCTACCATTCCTTGTAAACAAAATATCACTAAAAGCTGGAAAATAGGATCATGGGAAGACAACAATATCCAAGGACACTTGCCACACAACCAAATGAAACACCTGTCATACTTACTAAGTTGAATAAGCAAGACATTGCTTATTCCTAGGCAACCAATTGCACTGATCCCAATACATGGGCAAACTGGATTTTACTAGCCAGTAACAGTATGGCTCCAAAGGCAAAGTGTAAAACCACGGATCTTGCCAGATCAGTCACATTCATGATGCTGCCATCTGCTACTTTTTTTATTATTATTATTACTATTATTATTATTATTACTGATTTTAGAAACATAGACTTGTTGTTCCACTTATTGATGCATTCTTTGGTTGATTCTTGAATGTGCCCTGACCAGGGATTGAACCTGCAACGTTGGCATATTAAGACAATGCTCTAACCACCTGAATGGCCAAATCTACCTGGCCAGGGCCATCTGCTACTTTTAATGGATGTAACACTGTTACTGTTTTTTACAGATGTGGTCAAAATTGATACCCAATTCTTCCAATAAAGGTGGCTCATCTCAAAGTTGTTTCCATAGAATGGCTGAGGTGTAGTTGGAATATATGCCTGAGTAGGCTGGAAAATCTGCTCGATGTGTGACTGTTGTGGCTACATCATGTCTGGAGGGACAAATTGGCTTGATGCGTGTAGTCATAGTCAACATACTGTTTACTCTAGGGCCCTCCACTTCCTCCCTAGTCATAGCAGTACTATGATTGGTAATCAGTGCTGTAACTTGGTAGAAATTCGTGTTTAAATTGTCAGAGCGTGACATTGAAAATGATCAACCTTGGAGGTAGAGATGGTAGTTCCAGGAGCACCAGATAATCCCAGAACTCTTTGGTCATCTATTTTGAGATACTTTCACTGGCTTCTACTCTTTTCTATGCTTCCTAAATATAAGTTCTTTGTTCAGTTCTCATTTCTTTTCATTGTGTTTTTTCTGCCTGGGAGATCTCATCTAAATCTTCAATCCGTAGTTTCCTCCTGAGCTCTAAAACTATGCCAAGTGTTTCCTGATCACTGACCCAAACAGCTTAATATGAACTCAAACTTTCCATCTTTACCTGCATTAAAACACTGGCTTTAAGATAAAATGTGTTTTAGAAATAACTAATATCTCCAGACTGTTTTAAACGTTTATTAATGAAAATAACTCATCTTTTTATTTACTTATTTAATCCTTACCTGAGGATATATTTATTGATTTTGGGAAAAGAGGGAGGGAGGAAGAGACCATTGATATGAGAGGGAAAGAGTGGATCGGTTGCCTCGCATAGCGCCCCAACTGGGGATCAAAACCACAACCTTTTGGTGAATGGGATAATGCTCCAACCAACTGAGCCACCTGGCCAGGGCATAATAGCTCAGATTGTAAAGGAAAGGAATATGAACACATTTTTTAAAATCATACTTTTCAGAGCCCATCATAATAATGACCCTGCTGCCTATCTTGCTAGCCTCAGCTTCCTACCACTTTCCTACATGCTCTGGCTTTACTGAACCTCTTGCCATTTCCCAGCTATGCTACATCTTCTTCCTTTTCTCTTCCTTTACATATGTGTACTATTCCTCCATCTTTCCCTAGCCAGATAGTACTCATTTTTCAGGCTTAGCCCAGGTGTCCCTTCCAAGAAAGTTCAAATATCATTTTCCCCACTTACCTCTCTCCCACCTCCAATAAATATATAAGTGAAACAACACAAACAAAAACTGCGGGCTACTCTTTTGGCCTCAGGGATACAAACTTTTTAATTCTAGTATTTCTCTGTCCTCTGCCTGCCCTTCAACTGTCACTGCACCACAGGGTTCTGACCTCTCCCCTTTTCATTGTGTATGTTTTCTCTGGGTGATCTTAACCAGGCTTACAATTTTCACTCTTGCCTATGTACTGATACTGCTTAAGTGCACACCTTTAGACTAGAATTTTCTTCAGTTATATGGTCTTCTGCCTCCTAAATCTCTTAGACTGTGCAAGCTCACTGTCATTCCACACCCTCCTCCACAGCCAATCCTTCCTCTTCTGTATTTTTAGAATCCTTGTTCCCTTAGTATTTTTACTTGTGTTGTCTCAGTTCATGCCCTTATTATTTCTTGCCTGATTTAATAGCTCAGCTTCCTAATTGGTCTGCCTGCCCTTCTTTTTGCTACCATTTCTATGTAGCTGAGAGAATGCTTTACTTAAAACTCAATTTGCACACTTCGCTCACTTCCCCATTTCTGTCACCTACTAGAGAGAAGCCCAGCTCTTTAATCCAGTATATAAGGCTCTGTGCTCTTGCTCCAACCTCATTCTACTTCCGCACCATGCTTTTTCATCTTGTGCTCCAGCACTGTCTAGCTCTTTCTGTTCTGCAGTTGTGCACATGCGTGCATACACACACTGCACTCCTTTCTGGAATGCATGCTCCCTTCCCTTTAAGATTCAGCTCAGGATTCCCCCAGGAATCCTTTTCTTACATTCTCCATTCCCAGGTTATGTGACCATAATACCTTATGCATATTCCTGTCATTAATTTAATTATACCTCAACAGTTTGTGTTACCCACTATACTACTACCTCCTTGAAGGCAGAGACTGTCTTTTATTGCTTTTGATCTGGTACCTGGCACAGTTCCTGGACTATGATGTATAGTCAGTGTATCCTGTGTTCTTTTGGGAAAGTGTCACTATTTGTACTATAAAAAGTTTATAAATTTTTTTGTTTTGTTTATTAGCAACATGCTAGACGGGTTTATGAAATTCTTCGACTACTGGTAACTGACATGAGTGATGCTGAACAATACAGAAGCTATAGATTGGATATTAAAAGAAGACTAATTAGCCCATATAAGGTAGGACTTTCAAGAGTCTTAACCATTATATTTTTGTCCCTGTTTAAGATGGAAAAGAAAGTCTGGCAAATGCCAGTGTTTGGGAAAATCCAAGTCATTTTGCTAAATTCATCTTTACAAAAGTGAAAATATTCCTCCAATAAGAAGAATTCTGTCATAATTTTCCAATGTAAGCCATAAATCTCTTTCATTCACTTAAAAACTAACCCCAAGGATAGTCTACCCATGGTTGTTTTTTTCTTTGATTTGTATGCATCTTTTTAAAAATGTCCAGACTCTTCCCTAATAAATTATCTTTAGTTTTTTCTAAGTTTCTTGTCTTCCTATTTGTCATATATGAGGGGGGACACTCCAGAAAAAACCAGAATTATCTTCTGGAGGGTGGACCCCTCGTAGTACAGGTTTCCCCTACTAAATGGGTATTCTAGGAACCCATCTATATCAGTGTACTAGCTGGCGTTGTTGTGAGAAGCTGCATTCAGCTTCTGTGGATTTTTTTTCTGAAGACTCTTACAATGTGTTTGTCCATTTCAAGATGGGTGATTTATGAGTGCACCTGCCCACACCACGCTGAGTGTTCAGCAGTCTTTGACCAAAAACAGCAGGAACCCAATCCATGCCTACCCCTGTGCCCCACCCTCTTTATTCACCTGATCTCGACCCAAGCAACTTTTTTTGTTTCCCTGGATGAAAAAATTCCTCAAAGGAAAATGTTTTGCTAATGTAGAAGAGGTGAAACAAAAAATGACATCAAAATCGACAAGTTCAGAAAGTATTTTGAGCACTGAAGTTTAAACATGTAAGAATAAATACACAATTTTTTATAAATAAATTCCAGGATTTTTTGGGTCCCCCCTCTTATATTCTGTTTGCTTTCCTGTGTATAGCCTTTGTACCATTTATAACTCTATACTGCACCACAGCTTAACTTGCAACTTAATATTATTTTCTTTTTTTTACATTCTTCTTGCTTCTTCCCTTCCTTTTTTTGTCATCTCCAATATTTTCCTCTTACTCAAATATTTCCCCTCCTAGGTCAGGTTTGGCCAATTATTAAGGCAGCTATTATCCATACCAACTTGTGTGAATGAGGATTTTTTCTTTCTTTTTTAATTTTTAATTTTAATTTTAATTTATTTTTAGAGGAGGGAAAGGGAGCGAGAAAGGGAAAGAAACACTGATGTGCAAGAGATACATTGATCTATTGCCTCTGGCACACCCCCAACTGGGGACCTGATCTGCTGCCCAGGCGTGTGCCCTGACAGGGAATTAAACCAAGGACCCCTTGGTTCATAGGCTGGCACTCAGTCCACTGAGCCATACAAGTCAGGGTTTTGGGGGTTTTTTAAGTATTTTATTTATTTATTTTTAGAGAGAGAAGGGAAGGAGAAAGAAAGGGAGAGAAAGATTGATGTGCGATTGGTTGCCTCTCACACGCCCCCAACTGGTGATCTGGCCTGCAACCCAGGTATTTGCCCTGACTGGGAATCAAACCAGTGACCTTTTGATTTGCAGTCTGGTGCTCAATCCACTGAGCCACACCAGGCAGGGCAGGGGATTTCTTATAGTAGTTGCAGCAGGGCAGTAAGCTGATTAGGGAGAATATTAATTTAGTCAACAAATAATTATTGAGCACCTGCCACATGGTTGCTGCTTTTATGTACACTATACCTGTAAGCATATATAGCACAATAGCTGGAACATAAATGACAAATTTGAATGTCTTAATATTTAAAGAGAAAGTTAATTTTAAATAACTAATGAGTAATTAATATATCAAGTAAACAGTTTTGATTTTCCTACATTAATTCAAGTTTTATTCTGCTTTATGGAGCTAATATTTTGAATGTTGATGGTAAGTTGTATCATACTATTCCTTATTGAATCCCAACTGTTCTCCTTTATAGCATCATGTTACTCTTCAGTGCAACTGTATTCCCTAATTAGTCACATTCTGAATATAAAAACATAAAAATAACTTACAAAAGTAATCATTGTATCTTGAATTCATATATATATTTAGAGAGAAGGGAAGTGAGGGAGAAAGAAAGGGAGAGAAACATCAATGTGTGGTTGCCTCTCGGGTCCCCTGCTGGAGGCCTGGCCTACAACCCAGGCATGTGCCCTGAATGGGATTTGAACCGGTGACCCTTTGCTTCACAGTCCCATGCCCAATCCACGAGCTACACCAGCCAGGGCGAATTCATAAATATATATATAGTTCTTCATGGAGTCATTTTATTAAGCATTTCAGTGGATTAATCTTTTATATTATGATCTGCATATAACAGGTCATGATAAATTATAATGGTCTCTCCCAAAAATTGTCTGAAATAGCATTTTATTCTTTGATGTTTGTCTCTTCAGAAATATCAGAAAATTGGTAGAAATAGTATTTTCCAAAGGTTTTGATCTTTAAGTAATAATATTTGGGCTAGAAATTTTCTTTATGATGAAATTTGGGTATAAAGAACAGTATAATTAGATGTTATCATGACAACATTTAAGAGAATTAAAACTGTTTTTAGTACAGTAAAATAATTGATTGAATTAAACACCTGAGATATTTATGTGACATTTAACATAGGCAGACTAACACATGGTGGGTGATGAATTCTGAGTGTATAAATAGTATTCACAAGGTTAAGCCAAATAATGGCAATTTCTGTAGTTCATAAAAGAAGTATTTTTTACTCTAAAGGATGATGATGATTTTTTATATTAAGTATCCCCACCTGTCCAGCAACTTCATCTACCTGAAATACAGTCAAAAACTGGTTATTAAACTCTTAGGTTCTTTACAGCCAAAACAGTTATCACTATCCTTTCACTAAGTTCCTAAGCAATTACAAATTCTTTAGTACTTGTTCAAACCCTACTTATAGCAAAGTATTTTTTAATAAATTTAGTTATTCAGTATTCTATCCCATTGGGAAAACCAAGAAAGCTTGAAGTTCCCCCTCCGCCACTCTGGTTTGAAGACCACAATGCTTATAATAGGAAACCTCCCACAAACTTTGGGAAAACCTAGAAACTGAGTTTAATGTCCTGTAGGCATGGGAGGAATGGTAAGATTTCCTTGTCGAATGTATGCAGATGATTTTCTCCAACTTGTCATTCTAAGCTGATATTCATGTACTTTGTTATCATAGCATTTTCAAATGCAGAATTACATTTAAGAATGAAGTAAAATTGCCAACTATTGAATGTGGTTTAGAATTTTTTTTTAGGTCCTCTAAAATGTATGCCTGCCTAATGGAGAAAGTTTGGAGTGTAAAATTTACATTTTTATTTTAATATATCCTATGAAAAGAAATTATAATTTTGATTGTAAGTTATTACTGAGGTATGAAATTATCATATTTATTGATAACAAAATCCATCAATTCTGTGCTGCCTTTATTGGATCAAGTTTACATATCAGCTTAAACACACTCTCCCACCAAAAAAAATTATTTAGATAGACATTAGAAGTACTTGTACCTACTTTAAAAGTTCTTTAAACAATGTAATTCATTTGGATCTGTGCCAAGAAGATATAAAAATAAATTGTATTAACTAGAATCATTTTTTTAAAGCACACAAAAAGACCTCCCACCTCTAGAACAGAAATAATTTTCAGGTGTTCAAGAAAAGATAAATTTGAACAATTTGACCAAAAAAAGGAAAACTGGTACAGCTGCTCGGTTTTAGCATTAAACCGTTTATATTGTTCCACAGGCACATTTTAATTTTTAATTGGTTTACAAACATAAAATTTAGAATCAGTGTTATATATCATTGGGTTTGGAATGACGAAACTCAGTTTTGAGGTCTAGTTCCACCTTTTACAGATTGTGCGACTGTTGATAACTTAACATCTGTGTATTAAGCTTCTGCTCTATAAAATGGAAATGCAGAGCTCCATGGTGAGGAACCACACAGGAAGAAATATAATACTTGTACAGTGTGCATGTTTTTAAAGATTTTTTTTTTGAGTAGTCTTTGGAATTTAAATGCTTACACACCATTATCATTTTAAAGTTCTTGAAAAAGAACCTTATCTCTGTACTTCACAAAAGAGACTACTTCAGGAGATGGAAATTAAGGAAATTTTAGAGATGGTGGCATTTTTGAGATTGTATTTGTAAACCCTTGTAAAACCTGTGAAAACTAAGCAAGAAGAAAGGATTATTTTCTGGCAGTGAATTCATATACAAGCCAAATGTTAACATAAATAAATTGACATTAATACCATATTTAATTAATTTGCTTAATTAAAATTATCAACAGTTCCAAGCCATGAAGGAATTAAGTTTTTATTTCTGGAGGGAGAAAATTCTGAAGATTATAGAAATTCTGAAGATCTATTCCAATCTTAACGAGTTCTACCTTTTAGTATTTCATTTGTAATCCCCAATGTATGTCACTTTGCTAGATAAAAGTGTTCCCCAAATCAGTCTTTTTAAGTTCTTTTTTGTACACATTTTTAAAAAGATTAATTTGTAATATACAAAGTGGAGTATATAGTTTAAGGAATATTAAAGATTAACAAAAACTATACCTCGAATTAGTTATTTTTAAAATTGAACCATACCTTACATGTTCATGAGGAACTTAATGTATATACTTTTATATTTTTTCCATGAAGTAATTACAATTATTTTTTACTTACAGCTCTTGAATTTAATTCATAGATTTACTGCCATACCAATTATAATTACAATAGAGGTTAATTCTGACATCCACCTGAAAAAAAAATTGACAGTGAAGAAATTGTAGGTTTTAAGGAAGGGGTAGATAAATTGGGGGAAGCCAGCTCCCTTAGAGAGTTGAAAAGCAGCCCTGGCTGGTGTGGCTCAGAGGATTGAGTGCCCATCTGCAAACCAAAGGATCACTGGTTCGATTCCTAGTCAGGGCACATGCTTGGCTTGCAGGCCAGGTCCCCAGTGGGGAGCACATGAGAGGCAACCACACACACATTGATGTTTCTCTCCCTCTTTTTCTCCTTCCCTTCTCCCTAAAAATAAATAAAATCTTTTTAAAAAACAGCATAATAATTTAAAACATTACAGTCACATGAGTAATTCTGTAGATTATTTGGAACAGAACTGGTAGTCTAGAAATATTTAACAATGTAATATGATTGAAAGCATCTTCAAGTAGTGGGGTTAGATTACCTAATAAATGTTAACAACTGGGTAGTAATTTAGAAAAATAACTTATATTCCTATCACATAGTACAATAAATCTTTTAAATCCTCACCTGAGGACATACTCATTGATTTTAGAGAAAGGGGGAAGGGTGGGAGAGAAATATCAATATGAGAAACATCATTCAGTTGCCTCTTGTACTCACTTGGACCAGAGACCAAACCTGCAACCTATGCATGTGCCCTGATCGGGAATCGAACTGCAGCCTTTTGGTTTACAGGATGATGCTGCAACCAAATGAGCCACACTGGCCAGGGCATACCACAATAAATTTTTGATGCTATTCTCTTTAGTTCCTGAACTGTTTCCTAAAGTTAGGTGCTGTTTTATATGATGCAATCATACTACCTCTTGACCCCCCCCACCCCGCCCCAAAACACTATTATAGCAGAAACCCAGGATTCATTATCCACATTATTGAAGAGTAAGAAATATACTGTCTTTCCTGGCCTTAGAACAATACATTTGAATTCTCGTCAGTTGTCTAGAACTAATAATTGAAAATGGTTAGTGAATCAGCAACATTATCATAACCTAGGAGCTTGTTAGAAATGCAGAATCTCACCCCACACCAGACCTACTGAATCAGATCTGCATTTTAACAAGGTCCCCCAGGGATCTGTGTGCACATTCAAGTTTGAGAAGCACTTCTTTAGAGGGGCATCTTACATTAATGCAGTTAATTTTTTTCTTTCTGATTATAGTAGTAGCAACCTCATTTAATTAGCTCCACCAATTTAGATCCAGTGTCAACCTAATTTTTTTGTAGTGTCAGATATCTTATTTCAGTATAGATGTATTTTCAAGCATTATTGTCACTTTGTTTTAAAAGTGTGTGATTATAAATTTAGTTTAAACATTGAGCTTTTTAAAGTAGTAATCATGATACATGTGCCCAGTATTCCAAAATTATTTGAGTTCCCTTTAAGGGATATTTATTTTGTTTTTTGTCATTTGAAAGGCAGTTAGATACAGGAAGTAAAATACAGACTTCCACAACCAGATCATTAGGGTCTGGATCCTGGCATTCTCAGCTTACTACCTCTAAGTTATTTATTTTCTGTATCCTTTTTTTTTTTTCCATTTATCAATTGAAGAAAACTATAGTACCATCTCATAGAGTTGTTAGGATTACAGTTAATATATATAATTTCTGATCCCTATGTAAAGTGAGCTCTTTATTATAATATATACTCTAGTAAAAGGATTGATATAGTAATCTAGAACAGTTGATCCTCTCTTGCAAAATGTGGCCTCCCATCCAGGAATCTTGGAGTCATTCTTCATTTTTCTTTCCTCACATCACCCAATGTTTTCTTCCGGGTCTCCTCCATGTCTGCTGCTACTGACTTGGCCTAGGCTTTCACCATCTCTCACCTGAACCCTTTCAGTGGCTGCTAACTTGGTCCTGTAGTCCTATCCTCAGCATTACTGACACAGTATTCTGACACAGTGTCCTGCTTAAAAGTTGTTACCAGCTCCCTACTGCAAACTCCTTAGCGTGGTGGTTTCCTTCTCAGTAAAACAGGGAGAGAGTTAATTAGATATATCTGGGTAGTACAGATTCAATAAATGGTTGAAG
This sequence comes from Desmodus rotundus, assembly GCF_022682495.2. Classification (NCBI taxonomy): domain Eukaryota; kingdom Metazoa; phylum Chordata; class Mammalia; order Chiroptera; family Phyllostomidae; genus Desmodus; species Desmodus rotundus. The sequence continues at coordinate 159,138,017 of NC_071388.1, forward strand.
TGGCACAGTTTTTGGTTTATCTTTCTGAAACTCTTCCAACACTTTATATTAAAATTGATATGTGGTCCATAAATACATCACTGGGAAAAGGAACTTAGAAATGAGTATTAGTGCCAGGAAGAAACCAGCTTGGAATTAAAGTTAATGTAATTAATTTTATATGATTGAATAGTGAAATGAGTAATAGTGCTTAATCTTAGTTGTCTTCAGTTAATGTATTTTATTAAAGAAATATTTGAGTGTCTACACTGGCCAGCTATTTTTAATGCTTTGGAGAAAAGACTGTTAGTCACATACCTATATTTACCATTTATTGACACAATTTCCAGGTCTTCCAGTCAACCCCTTTTAGAAGGATCATAATTCATGGTTAACTTTATGTTTAGGCTTCCTTAAGAAGAAAACTGTATGGGACAAACTTGGGTATGTTCCTACCACTCTTCTTTTTTACATTGGAGACAATATTCTAAGAGTATAAACATATCAGCTTTCCTAGTCTAACCAATAATTGTGTTTATTGCTTAGAAAAAGCAGAGAGATCTTGCTAAAATGAGAAAATGTCTCAGGCCAGAAGAACTGACAAACCAGATGAACCAAATAGAAATAAGCATGCAACATGAGCAGCTGGAAGAAAGCTTTCAAGAACTTGTGGAAGATTATCGACGTGTGATTGAACGCCTTGCTCAAGAGTAAAGATTAGATTGTACAGGAAGTCTGCAAATTTCTGTACATTGTGTTGTGAAAAATATGGTGATTACTTTAATTTTAAAATCTTGTAACATTTTACTTACATTAAAAGTTATCTATCTTACCTTTAGTTGAATATTTTCTTTTGGAGAGCTTATATATTTTAAAATACTGTTTAGAGTCTATGAACATATATTACATTTTTTAAAAAGATAGCTTCTGAAAGGCCACTGCAAATGCTTCCCTTCTTAAACAGCAAAATAAATGCTTAGTTGTGATATGTTAATGTGTGATGATATGATTCTTAAATACTTATGGTTAAACTTTTTCAGTATTGTCAAAAACTTTGTTTTAAGCTTTATTTATTATTCCCACCCTGTGCTTCTAAGATGTTACATCTGGAATCTTTAAAACACATTCCTTTAAGATCTTTTTTTAGTAATCTTGTTTTTCCTATGTGATTTTTCTAACTAGAAATGTTCCTAGTATAGATTTGTTTTCATCAGCCTCCTATTAACCACTTGTTGAGAGAGAAGGGAAACTAGATACAGCCTAAAACCTAAATGTTTGGCATCAAATATTAATGGAAGATAATTTAGAACTTAGTTTTAGCATAAATATTTTATAAACAGTAGTAATATAAGGTAAAGATAATCAGCCTCTAAAATCCAATTTACACATCATTATTGAAATATATCTTGTGTAAATTGAGGTGTGTATCTCTTGTGATTTGCTATAAGGTTACCAAGATGTTGAAGTCTAACAAGAAAAAAACCCAAGTAATGGTAAATTGCTTAAGATAGTATTACTTTATTTTTATTGGAGTATAAATTGCTTGATACAGAATCATAAAAGTAAAAGTTTGGTGTTCATTATATAACCTCAAAAATGGGATGTAACTTGTACTTTATTGTTTAAAATCCTCACTCTAGGACATGCTCTTTGATTTTAGAGGGACGGGGCGGCAGGGGCGGGGTGTTGGAGAGAAACTGTTGTGAGCGAGAAACACCAATCCATTGCTACTCATACATGGCCCGACCGGGAATCGAGCCTGCAACCTTTTTTAGTTCATGGGATGATGCTCCAACCAACTGAGCCACACTGGCCAGGACTGAACTTTACTTTTAAAATCTAATTTCTTCAATGCTTAAAGCAAAATCCCAACTTGGACAAGTACTATCTTGTCCTTATATCAGCTTCCCATCAATAAAGTCTGTCAGACATAGGGTAAGCAAAGTAACTGGTACCCACTGGACACAAAACAGCTGTGGCCAGCAGCATAGCAAGGACACTAAGCCATCCCCTCAAAATTGTTGTAGAAGTTCGTAGAAATTTATATATAGATAAAGCTTGTTGATTTCTGAGAGAGGATATGTATATACACATTAATCTGTTACAGATAGAATAAACTAGTTCTGGTAAAAATCCTTCCTGAAACTATGAAAGCAATTTGTTCTCCATCTAAACTAGCTAAATGTTCAACTTTTATTGAAAATTCACAATTGATACCTAAAGATGCACTCTGAGGTGAAAAAAAGTCAGTACCATCTAAATAAATTACCTTTCAACATACTTTTATGTAGAAACCAGTAAAAGCCAACATGATAACAATTTCTGTACTTTCTTCCAGGAATATTCTATGTTTAGTTCATGGATAAAGATCTGGTTTAGCATTAATTTGTGGGACTTGAAAGGCTGTACCTTCATTCGGTGTTAGATGGGTAAAGTCTGGTGGTTAGATCTGCACCTTATGTAGGGTAATTAAATACCAGGACAGATGTATAGGACTGTGTATGAAACCTAACACAGCCACCCTCTAGCAGTAGCTTTCACCCGTTTTATCATCCACATACAATTCACTACTTGCCTTAACCTTTTACACTGCCCTTCTCTTCTCCCCTTATTTTTTACCCTGTCCTCTCCAAATTGCATTTTCTCTACATGTAATATCATGTTTCCCTCCTGAGCATCAGTTTTTTACTCACATAAAATGAGGTCATACTAGAATGCACTCTAGGCTCCCTCCCTGTTCTAAGATTTGCTTTTTTTTTTTTTTCACATCTTTTCTCCTAAAGCTTTTATACTCAGATGTGGATGTGGTATATGTCTAAAATAAAGCATTTTTATAAGTGACACAAAATTCATAGTTTATACATGAATTAGTTTGCGTGTGAGAGGGGAAAAAAACCTGTATGTCCCTGATTGCCTCGTAACTGCAGAGGCCCCAGCTTGTACCAGAACCTTGTCTATTCTGAAGATTTATCTGATCCACCACCATCCTTGACCACTAGAAGAGAGTTGGCAGCAAAGCCTCCAACACCATAACAGAATGATTAGAATCATAGACCTTATTATAGTCAAATGATTTAATTCCTTAAATTCTTTCTGTTCAAATTTAAAAGCCAATTTAACAATATTAAATGCTGACTAAATAAGGTACCCTTATTTACTAGATTATTTTACATTTGTATATTATCTCTGTATATACATTAAGCATGGTAGTTTCTTTTTAACAGATGTTTCCAGTGTTCAAAATAGTTCTCAGGTGTATGATATTTCATGTTCATTTGCCCACATTAAACCATTTACCTGGGTTCCTTCAATAATAGACAACATTCAAATGAATTGTCTCTGTGTATATATATTTTTGTATCTGGTAAATCATATCCTTAGATAAATTCCTGAGAAATGCATTTACTGAATCAAAGGGTAGGAATATCTCTATGGCTCAGGTACATAAATATACCATATTTTCCAGAATAGCTTGTAAATTACTAATAGATACGAATGTGTATACCGGCTTTAACAGAATTCCAAAGGCACGGGATGTTGCTTTTGTTGTTTTAATAGGTGTAAAACCCCAAATTTATATTTCTTTTGCTTATTGGGAAGTTTGAATATTTTTCCATGTTTTTGTGAAATTCTTTCCCTGATGTGAATTACCCATTTGATTTTTTAAACTTTGTCTTTTGGGATCTACACTCATTTTATAGATGGACAGTAGATCCATCTTTCTTAAGGTTATAGTTATGAATTTCTCGTAAAGCCAGGGCTGTAGGCTCCTGACTTCTTCACTCCATCTCATCTTCCATCAGGTAGTACAAGCAAGTCTCACGCATTCTGGCCCCCTAGACTTTTCATAAGAGGGGCTTTTCCCCCTCACTATCTAGAAAATACTTCACTTGCATAGCATATACTCTAGTCACCAGACAAATGGGCAGTCACCAACTGCCCTCTTGTTTTTTGTCCTTAGAGGAGCAGGTACAGGAAAAGGATGTTTGACTATAAAGACAAAGTAATTTGTGCCTCATTTGAAGTGTGGCTTCAAGCTTCTCATTTCCTCAAAATTTTCAGTTTTCAACATCTACAACTTTTCTGTGTTTCCATGTTGGTTTACATCTTTATTGTAATGTACATCTCGTTCTCCTTGTATTATGTGTTGCAGTGGAATTATACAGTGTATTTAATTTACTCATTTACTTGGGCTGAGCTGTCTTTATATAGTTAGTATGCACGTAGTACAAAAGGCAAAAGGAAATACAACTGCTATTGTGCATATCTTTAAAAGATATATGCATAAATGAGCATGTATGTATATATCTTTTATATATCATATATATATGGTAACCTCCCACATATATTGTTCCCTTACTTTTTAAATGTAGTATCTTGAAGATCATTGGAGCTATCTTGTTAAGTGGCTACATAGTATTCCATTGTATGGATATACCATAAGTTACTCTATCAGCTCCCTATTATTTAGGTGGTTTCCAATATTTTCCATTATAAACTGCTACAGTACATAATCTTGTACATATGCTATGTGTAGATGGGTAAGAACAGTAGACCCTTGAACAACATGGGTAAGGGAAGCCACCCACCGCCATATAATAAAATCCACATGTATCTTAGGTCAGTCCTCTGCACATGCAGATCCCCAGCTGTGTATCAGAAGTACAGTTGACTTTACAACTGTGCCATCCACTTAAACGCAGAAATTTTAAATCTATGTATAAGTGGACCCGCACAGCTCAGTCCCGAGTTGTTCAAAGGTCAACTGTATACCTATAGATTAAAGTCCTAGAATCCAGGGTGAATGGGGCAAAATTATACCTTTTTTTTTTTGTCAGATCAGCAAAAAATATATTTTTTGGTGTGCTGCAGAATTTTAGTAATTTATGTGTGCCATATGAAAAAGGCTGAAAATCGCTGGTGTAGGAGAAATGTCTTTATTCCTAGGATTCACATGTTTAAGAATTTAGGATCAGAGTTATGACATCTGCAAGTTAAATTCAAATGATCCAGAGAAAAGGAATGTGTATATGGGATATATACACATACATACATACACACATGTACATAGACAAATTGATATACAGAAGGAGAAAGCAAATGTGACAAAAAATTTTAAATTATTGAATCTAGGTGGGAGGTATTACAGGTGTTCACTGTATGATTCTTTCAACCTTCCTGCATGTTTTTATGTTTTCAAAAGAAAAATTACAAGGAAAAGGTATTGCATATATGAAATAAAAACACTACTATGAAGAAGGAAAAAATCATGGATTAAGAAAGAGCTTAGAAATTTTAAATGATTTTTCTATTTCAATCAGCAGAAACTTGGGGTATAAAGTTGAAGAAATTTCCCAGAACATCAAAAAGAGAAAATACGAGAGGAGAGAAAAATCTGATAGCCAGCTTATTTTCATTTCAGAGAGGAAAAGCAAACAGAAGGACATTACTGAAGAATGAGAAGATAATTCCTCAGAAATGAAGAAATGAATCTTCAAATTGAAGTGCTCACTAAAGGTTGAGCAATATTAAATCATCATTAACATCCATTGAGTGCTTGCTATCCGCTAAGCACTTGCATCATTCATCTCAGTTTTCATACCCCTCTGACGCACACACAGTATTATCAAGTGGGGTTATTTCACCTCAGGTCACATAGTTAAGTGGCAGAGCTGCGATTTTAGCCCAGGCAGTATAATTCACTTGCGTTCTTTTTACCATTTACCTAAAAAGATCTACTTGTAGGCTAAATTATTAAATTTCAAAATGCTGAGCATAAAATAAAGATTATAAATGCTTTCAGAGGGAAAAGCCTGGTAGAGGAGAGGGAATTTAAGGAGCATTAGACTTCTCAGCCATACTTCATGCTAAAAGACAATGGAACGATGTCTTCACAGCTCTGATGGAAAGTTATTTTGAACCTAGAATCTTATACCCAAAGTATCAGTCAAGTGTGAGAGCAAAATAAAGGTGGTTTTGGAAATCTAAGAAATCAGAAAACTACTTCACACACTTTCTGATGAAGTTACTTGTAGATCTATTTTAGTGGCACGAAGGTGAAATCAAAGAGCATAGTACCAGAAATATTAAAACTGATTCCAATAAAAAGAAATATGAGCATGGCAACTGAATTACATGGCTAAGAAAGTAATTGGTCCAAATTAGCATAGAAAATTATTAACTCCAGGGAAAAAAGTGTACAAGTAAGTCAGAGTCCAAATATAGTAAACTACAGTTGGCATGGCTTTCAGCAATGACCAGAAACAGAACAGTTCAAAGTGTTTAAGTCTGGAGTCAGACTAGAAAAAGGTGGGATGGGGAACTTGCTTTTCATTGTAAACCTTGTTATTACTGAATTTTTTTTACACTATGTGTTAATTCGAAGTAAAATTTCGTTTAAATAATATTGTTCAGCAACTGAAGTTCCACATAATTGTCAAACAAAATACAATTGTAAACCATGGAAATTTTTTAAATAAGTATCTGAAGCAGACAAATTGAACCTTTATACAGTGAGATTGCACAACCTGACTTTCGTAAGGCAGAACTCACCAAAAGAAAATACAGTGAAGAGCTTTCTTTAAAAAATAAAAAGAAGCAGCAGGAAGCCCTGACTGGTGTGGCTCAGTGGATTGTGTGCTGGACTGTGAACCAAAGGGTCACAAGTTCAGTTCTCAGTCAGAGCACATGCCTAGGTCTCAGGCCAGGTCGAGAAGGCAACCGCACATTGATATTTTTCTCCCTCTCTTTCTACCTCCCCCTCTCTAAAAATAAATTTAAAAAAAAAAGTAATCATTTTCTTTGGAAATTGATTCTCAAAGGAATCATAGTTTGCCTGTACTTGATTTGGCTACCAAAAACAGTCTCCACCTTTGACACCCTGGTTGTATGAATCAACAGACACTAAGTGTAAAACCAAAGTTTTGAAAATTTTCATGTCATAATTTGGGGGCTTTCCATTAACCCTGTGGAGAAATATAATGCAATAAAATGTAATGCCATTTCTTATGAATATCTGAAGAGCTATTGTGTGTAAGATGCCACAAGAAGTGCCTTATAAATGTCTTGTAAAAAACCTGTTTTAAGACCTGCAGTGTTATAATGTACACAGGCTGAAACAGGGGTGAATCTTGTCTCCTATGACTTTCCTGGGCCTATCTTAAAATTGGAAGGGGTAGAGTTAGAGTTGGATTAGGTGATCTTTGAAGCCCTTTACAGTTAGTTCTTCAACTGCATTCTCTTTTCCGACTTAATAAGAAGCCAGTTGGAAAATGTGCTTTGGTTAGACTCTCAGTTCACCTGGATAGTTCTTTAGATTTTTAATTAATAATTTTGGCAGGTGAATCTGTGTGGAAGTCTTGGGCTGTACAGTTTATTTGCCTAGCTCTCTGAATCCCCTTTGTGAAGGCCGAGGGGCCACCACAGTGAGGCTTGTTTGCTGTCTGCTCCTAGAGCAGCTGCGGCTTTTCTTCCTTTATCCTTTATCAAGCAAAAGAAAATGCAGTGATGTTTGTGTGTGCTTCAGATGAGGAGAATGCTCTCCAGACAGGTTATTCTCTGGGCTAAAGTGGATGGGTGAGCACACAGGAGCTCGGTTCAATGGGAAGAGAGGTCGAGGCAGCATCTGCCCTCTTGATTGTTTCGACAGTTTCAGTTTTGAATATAGAATATGTTGAGTGAGAGGCAAGAAGTTAAGAAATGCACTACTGCTTAGTTTATCAGCCAGTTTGGGGAGTGGAGGCGGAGAGTGGGAGGGGAGAAAGGGACATACAGCTGGGTTTCTTTTTCTATTATTAAATCCCTTGTTATTTCATAATCTCTACTTTGGAGAGTCTTACTGCAGTGTATTTCGCATAACTGTTAACAGACCAAGGAGTATTGTTTCATGCTGATGTACAGGAAATATCAAAATCATAAATATTTTCAATCTCTGACATTAATGGTCAAACTGCTTTCTCTACCAACTGGTCTCACACAATCTTACAGGACCATATATTTTTACCCTAACACACTGAGAATTAAACAGCAAACACAGAACCATAAATTCAGTCAAAGAATACACAAAGATGGAAAAATATAAGGAGGTAACCAGGAATGTATCATCACTTCAGAAGGGGAAGGGAAAAAAAAAACGTACAATCAGTATTGCAGAAGGGTAGAAACAATCAGAGAAGAAAAACAAGAGCAGAGTGAAGGCAAAAGGAAAAAAGGAGAATGCGGAGTAGAGTACAATAAGGACGGGTGATATTGTGCACTCCTGCCCTTTTGCATGTGGTTTGCCTAGTCTGCTGTCTTCTATTCTATGTAGATATGTGACTGGTCATGCTAAAAATAGGTACCTTCCTTTAGAAAGTCCAGCAAATAGTATATGTGTAGAAAAAAAAATCTGGGTGAATATACATTAACTTGTTAACAGTGATTGCCTGGAGAGAGCTTTTCTGGAGGATTTCTACTTTCTGTATTACACATTTCAGTATTTTTTAATGTTTTTAAAGAGCACATTTTACATCCATGTGTAAACAGAAAAGAAAAACCAAATCACTTTAAAAAGAATTCCAACAAGGAGAGGGAGAGCGTTTTCCTTTCTCTTCTTTTACAAATGTGGATTGGAGGTGCTTACGGAAACATATTTCCATTTCTACCATCCTCATCTTTGCAGGAAGTGAAGGAGATTAAACAGGTGCAATTTCCTGGGAACTTATATAATTAGAGTCCAGCATTTTTCTCGGTTCTCAGCAGCCAGGGATAGCCAGAATCTATGACCCCTCACTCCTGTTGTTGCTTCTATGGGGCTTATAGTCTCAGGGGTATTTGGTTTTTCTCTTGTGAGCACATTAGTCTCAGCTTTCCAATTAGTTTCTTGAGAACAAAAATAAAATCGTATCTCCTTGGAGCTAGAGTAGGCACTTAAGTATTAATTGATTGGCTGATTGATCACTGAATTCTCTTGGAAACTTTTTGCCTTTCTTCCTTACTCTGAATGAATTCTTCATTACCCAGCAGTGTATAAGCAAGTGCTACTTTCCCAGGGATTACTAACTGGGAATAGATGGCAGTCGCTAATGGTACACATGTTAATTAAATTTCATTGTGGCAAATGCACACTTTTGCTTTAATCCAACCTCCCTTAGAGCCATTCCAAGAGATGAGGTCAGGAAAGCCTTGTTCCTCAAGCCTGCACAGGTCCAAAGCCATTTCTGACCAAAGCAAGCAGTATTATCAGAAAACTTGGATGCATCAGTGCGTGAGTTCTGGGACCACCCACATCTTCTTCCCTATACCTTTCCCCTACCTCCCTGCCAACCATTCTAGGTGGGCAACTGCTCTGACAACAGGTAGGCTGTTGCTGCAGCATGATTACTGCTTACAATCTCCCGTAATATCTTTCGAGCCAAGGAGATGAACCAGCTTGAGAAAACTACAGGCCAGACTGGGCCTGAAAACAACTTCCTCGGTACAATGTTTTCGTCTTCACCTACAAGTAAGTTAGCCCTGTTCTGGTCCCATTCCACTCTGCTTACCCTGACAGAATCTCAGGATGGTGCAGCATGCTCTTTGCTGAGCCCATCTGGACTAGGTCTAAACATAGCTGTAGATCCTGAAATCTTCAGAATTTCACTGTAGGAGGGACTCAGGTAGGACAATCTTGTTAGAAGGAAGTGGGACTTAAAGTTCACTTGCACAGGAATTATATGACTGAGAAAATGTCATTAATAAATCCAAAATGAGAAGGGCATGAGGGTCACATACAACTAAATACCCTGTCCCTTATCTGGGCTCCCTCTTGGCAACTGTAGATCAAGAAAAGGGCACAAGCACAAGGAGAGATCCACGTGATTTCACAACTGCCTTGCATGTGGCATTACTTTTCCTCAAACAAACATGGAGCATTTACACATGTTCTCTAAGGGTACCCCTAGATTACAAGTAACATATCATTATTTTCTCAAACGACTGGTATCGGAAATGACATTCTGCCAGCAAGGTGGCTAAAAGAGTGCCCTCGAAACTTTCTGCTTGAACAGACAATCTTTTGAAGCTGGATGCTATCTTTAGAGAGGTCCAATCAGCTACAAAAACAAGTCCCTGTTGTATGTGCAGATTATACTTGCGAAGGACTCCCAGTTCCTGGAAAGCATGTTTATTTGACTTAAAAATGGAAATAAATAGAAGACTTTCCTCATACTAAACTTGGACAAATTAGAAGGCAGGATTGGGAATACTCTTCTGAAGCTATAGAGTAAAATGCTAAGAAATGACCCTGAAATCTAAACAAAAAGACTAATTTTTCTGATTCAGATGGCAAAACTGATGAGCAAGTTCAGGAAGGGTGAATGAAGCCTAAATGACAGTCCCCAGGAAGCAGTGCAGGTCCCAGGGCACCGGTTAACAGGCCACAGAACCTGCTCTGTGCCTGGTTATACATACCACACTTTTTCTTAGTTTTACGTGTTCACATATAACAATTTTTCCTATAGATATGTAAGCACCTTAGTCTTAATTTAATAGTCTATGTTTTTAAGTATCTTACATTGTAGGTAATCCTAATGAATATTTAAAATCTAAACTTGTGAAATGAGTCATAAAATGATGTGTTACAAAGCAAAATTTATTTTTAAAGGATTTCATTATCACATAATCCCCTAGAACATTTAAAAACTGTGAATATGAATTACAAATTCAATGTATACATTACAAAAAACTGATATAATTTAAATATTATCACAAACTATATATAACTTTTGAAAAAGTTACATGGCATAAGTCTACAATAAAATACCATTAAGTAGAAAGAGGAAGGTAAAACTGACTTATCAAAAATATAAATATCAGAATTTATTTCTCCTTTATTTATTAAAAAAAGATACAATTTAAAAAGATGCTAATAAATGATCTTTTAAAAACCAAGGTAAAAGACCTATAAAACAGTAATTAATCATTATTAATAAAAATAGTTTACCACTGAAGAATGAATATTTTGGACACAGAAACTGAAGGTATTAAGAAATTATTCTTTATTTCTTGAACCCTGGTTTTGAAAAATTATTCAACTTTTCTTCAGGAACCCCCAAGTACGAAACCTGAATAATGGAGGGAGTTCAAATCAGTGAGATGCCAAAATATAACTAACTTTCATTTCACGGGTGGGGAGATGTGCAGCAGTGAGTCAGGAGTGGTTACCCCTCTAGATGAAAACATAATGCCCCATATGCCCAGGATCACAGAATGTCAGAATTACAAGGGGTCTCAGATTATCAGTGGTCTGGCCCTTTTGGTCAGTGTACAAATATCTCAGAAACTGATGATTCAGAGGACACATGATGGCAGCTTTTAATCCTTCTAATATCAGAAGGATGTAGTATGAAAGAAGCCAAATCAAGGATCAGTGGATAAGCTATCACCTGTGCAAGCTACAATCTGCTTCATTTCTTGCTCATCTTAGATATCCACATTTTCTGCTGACCTAAATGGAGATTCCATTATGGTGGTAAAACATGAGTCGTCATAGTGCTTCCTTTTCCTTGTCCTTCTAGTTGCAGAGGAATACATTGTGCAATTGTTTTCCCCAGGTTGGCTGACCTAAATCATGTGAACATGTGTTCTATTTAAGATGTGTTTGAAATTGGGTTTAATGCCTTCTGACCTTTCACTAGGGACTTGTAGGTTTCTTTTATTTTTTGGCACACTCCCTGAGACTCTGTGCCCTGCTAACTCTCAGGCTCCTTTGCTGTATTCAGATTGTTGGCTTCAGTTATGCAGAAGACAGATTTACTATATTCAAAAACCCACTCCCTGGAATTGATCTGAGTTTGAAAAAGGTGGGGCTTGAAAAAGGTGAGTTTGAAAAGTACTCCTGTAGGAGTACTTTTCATTCTCCTACTTGTACATTTTATTTACCTCAGTGGAAAACATTATTTCTCTTTATCTTTCAAGGTGACCCCCAAAGCATACAAAACTGATCTCCAAGTACAGCAGGGGCCCTCTAATGAACCGCCAAAATGCATACTCTTTAAAAGTAAAAATATCAGGACTACATACTCATTAAGAATGAGCTCAAGGTAAGTTCTGAGATTTGGTGTTTATGATAAATGGGGGGGGGAGTCATAACAGTAAGTCTGTGATTCCATTTAAAATATTTACACATTTTTGCCTGTAAAAGGCATAGAATGATACACAAAGGGGTGGCATCTAGAGAGTGGGATTGTGAAGTGTAGATGGGGGGAGGAAGGAGACTTTCTTGCACTTTTTCCTTTACTCTTTTCTGAATTGTCTGGATTTTTCACTGAATGTATCATTAAGTTAAATCCCTAAAAATTAATTAGTAAACACATTTACCAAGAATCCTTATCAATCTTCTTTGCATTTAAAGTCCGGGGAACTGTTACATTCTTGGTTTGACAGGCTCAATGGAGAGTTCAATTCCTTCACCAGACATTCCTTGCATACCAGTTCTTTGCTGGGCACCAGGCTACCAAGATGAATAATACCTGGTCCATGACAGGATGGAATCTGCCCCAGAACGCAGATAAAAGGGAAAGTGAATTTGGTGTAAATGGGCACTGTCATCACTACATCAGCTCCCTCACTTGACTCACAATTGGCCTTCTGTAGGCTGCATCTTTTGGCAGCGCCAATTGGCAGACGTCATCCTCTCATTCTTAAAAGTCAAATTTAGGATTAAGACTCCAGTTAATACAACGAAGCGGGAGGGGGGGTGTCCTTGGGAAATGAGAAATCCCCTGAACATACCCACTGGAGTACTCAGAATAGATTTTGCAGCTGCACATAAATCCTGTCTTGTCTGGAGTCTCTGCTGAGTAATGTAGATTATGGGACTGCCAAGGGGCAGCTGGTGACTTTGAACCACATTTTTTTACCTTTCAATTGAATACAGGGAAATAATTTGCAACAATGTGGTAAACAATGCAAAGTGCTATGTTGAACGTTTGATTGTGCTTTATTTTTTCCTCCCAACTTCACGTTTCCATGCACCAAAATGTTGATGCTACAAATATTGGATGCCACGCTTACCTGATAGACTTCTTCCATCCCACCTGGGCGCAGGGGCTCAGAGCAAGCGCGCGAACCGCGGCTGGAGCCCGCCTCTCGCGGCCGGAGCGGGCTCAGCCGGCCGCGGGTTCCCTCGCTGGCCCCGGTGCCGGAGCCTCTCCGCCGCCCGGGCTCCCGCAGTCAGGCCCCCGCGCGCACGCGCGCTTCAATCGAGCAGTCTCCGGGCCCCGGGTTTTCCGCAGGGCTGCAACAGGACCGCTCTCGCGGGCGGGGCGGGAAAGCGAGGGTGTGCTCACGACCACGTGACCGGCGCCAATATGGCGGCGCCCATCGGCGTCCACCTGCTCGCCCGCAGAGGTAAGCACCTGGAGGGCAGCGCCGCGGGGGTTCGCAACGTCGCTCACTCCCTGTGCGCTCGGGTTCAAAGGTATAGACTTTCGCGCGCAGACATCGCGGAGCACGCGACTGTACTTTCAGTTCGACGGGTACACGGAAGCACACACGGTGACACGTTGACACCCCGCAGGCAGACAAAACATTTACTTGTCACTTGCGTGGTGTCTATACGCAGTCGTTCCTTGAGATTTATGGGACATTGTCTGAAGTTTCTTCCCCTGCCTGAGTTGAACAATATGTTTAGTGTACCAAACTTATTTATCCCGGCTGCGGGGCAGTGAACCTGAGGTAACTGAAATGAGCCCGAACACCCAGTTGCCACCGAGAAGGCACTTGCACCTGTTGTTTCTGTCGGCATGTTACGACATATCTTTTGGGTAATTTGCAAAATGTGATTATGTTCTTCCAGAGAGTTAAGCTCAAGAAGAGGAGAAATTATCTCTGGGTAGCTCTCAGTAAGTGTTATTTTAGTAAGTGTAGACATACTTCATCTAAATGAGGGAAATCTTTGTTGAATTTGAACTAGTTTATGAATCTTTGTTGGGAAGAGGGGGAACTAATATATTTTGAGAGACTGCTTATGAGTCAGGCATGTAGGAGTAACAGTCCTGTGAGGTAAGTATTATTTTTATAGTAAATAACTATGTTTATTAAGTACCTTCTGGTACGTGACACTGTGTTAAGCACATAACATATGTTAGCCACCTTATAAAACCCAGTGAGTTATGCATTCTTCCCTATTTGCAGATGAGAAAAGTGAGATGGAGAGATTAATATGACTAGTCACACAGACTGTAAGAGGCAAAATAGGCATTTGAACCTGACATTTTTTTTAGGATTTCATTTATTTATTTTTAGACAGAGGTGGGTGGGGGAGGAAGAAAGGAAGAGAAACATCAATGTGTGGTTGCCTCTCATGCGCCCCCTATTGGGGACCTGGTCCACAACCCAGGCTTGTGCCCTGACTGGGAATTAAACAGGGGACTCTTTGGTTCACAGACCCGCACTCAATCCACTGAGCCACATCAGCCAGAGCTGATTTTTTTTTAAGGCTCATTTCTCTGCACTGAATGGCACAGTCTCCATACAAATCAGTATGCAAAGTTCAGGTGAGACAGGACAAGTATGATGTGCATGTGTGTGTACATGGGTATATGAAAAGCAAAGAGGAAAATGTTTTTCTAGAGGAAAGAGGTTGGTATGCACAAACCTCAGTATTTCAGTGTTAGTGGAGATGAGTAAGGAGCCAGAGGAAGAGTTGAGGTGAGAGGTGTGTAAGGGGAAGGTAATGTAGGCTGTGTTTTGAACTGGTTGAATGAAAGAGTGGAGCCAACATGAAAGTACAGCCTTGTGAAAAGAGCACCAATTTACATCTCTTAAGATCTGGGCTCCAGTCCAAGCTCTATTTACTAATCAACTTACTTTTCTGTTTCCTCTTTTGACAAGACATAATGGCAGTTAGACTTTTTTGTGCACTGCAGGGAATGGTGAAGAGGATCTGGGGAGATAGTCAAGGTAGAGGAGGAGTCAGAACACTCACACACACATATATATACACACACCTATATATGCATGTATGTATATGTATATATTCTCTTTGCAGATTACAGAAATAACATATTAATCTTTTTGTCACTTATGATTTTGACAGATGGTGATTCAGACAATCTTGGGGAAAGCTACTATAGGGGAGCCAGGCCAGGTTATTGGTTCCGATAATCCATCCCACTAAAGCTCACAGCACTGCAACAACTGAGAAAGGGATCTCATTAGAAGAGGAAGGGAAAATGTGTCATCCGGAAGAGATTTAGTGATGGGAAAGGTCGCCTTTATGGACTATTCAGAGCTGGTTTTAAATTACCGACAGGTTTCCTGTATCACCTGCTCTCCACCTCCCCATCCCCTCAGGTTGAAAATGAAGAGTAAATTCATAAAGCCTCCTCTTTCTTCTCTCGTTTTCCTTTTCACCCATTTAGAGTGATGTGCCTCAATTTACTATAAGTCTTTATATGCCAAGATTTATCATCAGCATCTGTGTACATCTTTCCCTCCTGGAAAATGGGAAGAATACACTTTTTAACCTCTTAAGAAGGGCCTAACGTTTTTCTCAGGACTCTCAGGCTTATTGTAACTTTAGTAACAGTATTCCCTGTATACAGTAGTTACCAACCTCCTCTCACCTTCTGCACTTCTAGATTGTTAATTCTTGTTGAGCTGTGTCTTATCTGTCTGTCTTAACAAGCACAGTACCTGGGTTGAAGTTAAACTCATTAAAAACATACTGAATTGAGAGACCATTAAGACTTGTTCTCATGTTCTAAGGGGATGGGTAGAAACTATGCATAGTGACATTGAAAAGGACAGATCAGTTTCTTGGAACCAAGAGATAAGGTAACAAGAGCTTTTTAGGGAGCACAGTATCTGCACATAGTAAGTACTTGGTTTCATAATTGAATGAAAAGCCTTTCAGAATGGAACCTCCTATAGAAATGTTTGTGCACAAAAGTTATATGGCAATCCTAAAGATTAATTATCTCAAAGTGCCAGTTGTCTTCACATG
This sequence comes from Desmodus rotundus, assembly GCF_022682495.2. Classification (NCBI taxonomy): domain Eukaryota; kingdom Metazoa; phylum Chordata; class Mammalia; order Chiroptera; family Phyllostomidae; genus Desmodus; species Desmodus rotundus. The sequence goes on from NC_071388.1 coordinate 159,153,963, forward strand.
ACAGGCCAAGATAATAACTTTATTTCTCTCTCTCTCTCATGTCTTCCATGTCCCTCCAAGAATAACTTAAGGCAATTTTACTTCTTCATACCTTTTTTTGGCATCTGTGAGAATTTAATTTCAGGTATTTGAATTGTAAGATTTATTAGAGATATTTAGGAAAAAAAGAGGTTGGAATGGGGGGAAGGAAAAGAAATGCTTGAAGTTTAAGCACTGTAGCCATGGAAGATAAGAAAGCTGATGGAGGTAAATTCTTGACCTAAGCACTATTCTGCTGTCCTTCCACAGTTCATGTGGAGGAAGCTGAAGCTGTGAGAGGAGAGGGGCAGACTGCTGGCGAGTTCAGCAGGAAGTCTAAGAAAGGCACAGCTGGTGCATGTGTGAAATAGTTTGGCTGTTCCAGAGGGCTGCATGGCAATGTGTATCGAGGTGTAAGGTACATATACCTTTTATCTAACAATTCTGCTTTTAGGAATTTATCATGAGATCAGTAGCATGGATGTGCAAAGATATATGAATAATAATGTAACTTAATAATTGAGAAATATTGTACAGTATCTGATATTCATTGGTAAGAGAATGGATAAATAAATTATGGTTCATCCATGCAATGGAGTGATATGCAGCCATTAATAAAGATGATGTGGATGTACTGTAGACTTAACAGCCTTTGACATATACTGAGAAAAAAAGGCATGGTATAGAACAGCATATCCCACTTATGTAAAGCACATATCTTTGTTTTCTTTATACACACACACACAAAGATATATCAAGAATAATGTTCACCTAAATGTTCATAGCAGTTATTCTAGATGGTGAGAGTGGAATGATTTTTACTTTGCATTTGATGTGTTTGAATTTTATACACTGATCAGATAGCAGTTTTGTTATCCAAAGTGGTAACTTTACTTTTTTTTTTTTACTATATTAAAAAAAGTGAGAGAGAAATTCAACAAGCACAGAATGTTTGAATGGGATAAGACCCAGGGGGAAGTCTTTTACTATGCATACTCTTTGCAACAAAGCAAAATGTCTATGTAATTTATAATATAGGAGAGGAACATCTTTAAGATTTTCATGATCAAGGAATACGAAATGGAAACTATATATACTCATTATACTATACTATATATACTTATAGTAAATTGAGGCACATTATGTAGTATATAATATATGTACTGTATATTATAGTATATAATATGTACTATAGTATATATTATACTATATATGCTCATTCTATATACTCATTACTATAAATTAAGATGCATATAATGCTACTAATATTTTATTATTCTTGGGTTTTTTTGTTTTAACAAATGTAAAAAATATTTACAAGTGCTTCTGTTTATTTGTGACTCTAAGGCCATAGATTCTTCCACTGAGAATTCTCTTACCATAGTGACTTTTCAAAAATTTAACCTCTATGTAGAGGACAGCCTATTGTACATCATGAAATAAGTACTTTTTTTTTTTTTGTCAACTGACCTGAGATCCTTACCATCTTGTATAGCTTCTACAGAAAAATGTATTCTGTTTTGCCACACCAACTTAGAATTAAATTTTGGTGTGCAGTCCATGTGTAATGTGGAAAATGCTAATGTTAATTAAAAGCTTCCAATGTTGCTCTATGTTGCTAGCCAGAGAATAAAAATGGATTTTTGTTATATGATATTTTTAAACAAATAACCTCTCAAAACTATAGTAATATGGATGGTTATTACATAGATTAAGGTATTTTTAATCAAAAGACTTAAATGTAAGACTAGAACCATCAAACTCCTTGAAGAAAACCTGGGCAGTAAAATTTCCAACATTTCTCATAGCAATATTTTTTCTGATATATCTCCTCCAGCAAGGGAAACAAAAGAAAAATAAACAAATGGGTCTACATCAAACTAAAAAGTTTTTTTCAAAGCAAAGGAAGCCATTAACAAAACTCAAAGACAACCTACTAAATGGGAGAAGACACTCACCAGTGACATATTCCATAAGGAGTTAATATACAAAATTTATAAAGAACTCATTCAACTTACACCAAAAAAAAATCCAATTAAAAAATGGGCAGAGGACCTGAAGAGACACTTCTCCAAAGAGGACATACAGATAGCCAGCCAATAGATATATGAAAAGGTTCTCAAGGTCATTCATCATCAGAGAAATGTAAATTAAAACCACAATGAGATATCACCTCACACCTGTCAGAATGGCCATCATTAATAAACCAAGAAACAACAAGTGTTGATGAGGATGTGGAGGAAAGGGAACTCTTGTGCACTGTTGGTGGGAATGCAGATTGGTGCAGTCACTATGGTAAACAGTAGGGAGGTTCCTCAAAAACTTAAAAATGGAACTGCCTTATGTGACCCAGTGATTCCACTTTTGGGTATATATCCAAAGAAACCCAGAACACTTAATTTGGAAGACTATGTCCTATGTTCATGCATTATTTACAACTGCTAAGATATGGAAGCAACCCAAGTGCCCATCAATAGACAAGTGGATAAAAAGTGAGGATGTGTATATGCAGTGGAATATTACTTCACCATAAAAAATAATGAAATCTTACCATTTGCAACAACATGCATGAACCTAGAGGGTGTTATGCTAAGTGAAATAAGTTAGTCAGAGAAAGACAAATACCACATACAATTTCACTTACATGCAGAATCTAAAGAGCAAAATAAGTGAACAAAATAAAAACAGACTAAAAAACAGAGAACAAACCAATGGTTGCCAGAGAAGGGGGTTGGGTGTTTGGTGAAAAAGATGAAGGGATTAAAAAGTACTGTATTTTGCCATTTATAATGTGCCCTTTTTTGCTCAAATTTTTGAGGAAAAAATAAAGAAGCACATTATACATGGGTAGTAACAATTCTGTATCTATATAAATGTTTTTAATTCTTTTGTTTATGCTTATGCATTAAAAGTGTAACTGTAGAATGCAATAACAATATCTGTATGCAAAATAATACCCTGGAAAATGAAATTTGGTTTTGTTTCTGAATATAAATAAATAGACAAATAATTGAATTAAAAAATTAAAACAAGAGATTTTTTTCCTGAAAGTTTGGAACAAAAACATGGTGTGCATTATACATGGTGAAAGTATGGTACATATCAGTAGTTACGGAATACTCCGGGGGATGTAGAGTACAGCATGGGGAATATAGTTAATAATATTGTAACAATTGTGTGCAATATCAAGTGGGTACTGGAAATATTGAGGAGACTGCTTTGTAAAGTATATGACTGTTTAACCACTGTGCTGTACACCTGAAACTAATACAAAATAATATTGAGTGTAAACTAATTGAAAAACAAAATTTGTTTAAAAGACATATTTAATCAAATCATGGCTATAAAGTCCCTGAAGTCAGATGTGTCCCTAAAGCCACATATGCTTTTGTTTCTCTTCTGTATGAAACAGCTTTCTATAACACAGATAGCTCTTGTCTCCCATTAAAACTGTGAAATTTCACAGTAGGGTACAGGACATGTAGACCCTTAATGACAAATACAATACAGTCATCAAGAAAAAAAATGATGTTAACCTGTATTTGTTGAGATGGAGTGATGCCCATAACATATATTATTTGGAAAAAGCAAATTATAGACTGGTTTAATATATAGTCTCATTTTGTAAAATCAAATACTGATATCTCCATGTATATGTTTAAGTGTGTAGCATATGTACACACACACAGAGAAAAAATGACTTTTACCTAAATATTCAGTTTTTATGAAATGGTCCCTTTTCCCAAGCATTGGAAATCTTTGAAAAAACAGTGGTTGGTACATATCTTAGGGAATTTGGCAAGAATAACATGTATGCAGAGCTTAATTTGAACATGTTGTGTTACAGTTAAAACAGCTTTTTCTTGTGGAGACTGGATTTTCTTTTAAAGCTTTTGAGTATGGAGAATTTCAAACATACACAAAAGTAGAGAAAACAGCACAATAAACTCCCACATGCCCAACACTCAGTTACAATAATCACCAATTTATGGCCACTTTTGTTTTATCTTTATCCCTAGCCGCTTCTCTTCCCCCAAGCTGGATTATGAAGCATGTCACATGTAATATCATCTGTAGATTTTTCATTATGAATCTCTATAACACAGGGAGCTTTTTATATTCATCATATCTTATACTTATCAATTATAGAATTTCCATGTGATTCTTATAGTTTTCATTTCTATCTTGAGATTTCCCAGCTGTTTACTCATTATGTCCATTTTTTTCTTTAAGTACTTGAAATACTAATTTATACTAGCTGTTTCAAAGTCCTCATCTGTTAATTCTGTCATCTGGGTGATCTCAGGGTCCGTTTTTGTTTTACGGACTGCACCTTTTTTCCCCTCTCTTGATTGTGGGTCACATTTTCTGCTTCTTCATATGCTAACCAATATGTAATTGTGTATTTGACATAACATGTAATACCTTGTGGAAATTATGTTGTTATTTTTCTTTAAAATATGTTGAATTTTGTTCTGCCAGACAGTTAAGTTACTGGAAAATCTTGGATTTTTCCAGGCTCAGTTTTATTCTTTGTTTTGCCCTTTATTCTAGAGTGTGGCCCTTACTCTAATACAAAAATCAGAAAAATCAACACGTCCATACTTCCAAAACTGGACTTCTAATCACTTGACTGAAACTTGTTCAATTCCAAACACTTCCCCACTTCAGTTGACGGCAATTTTGTCCTATCAATTTTTCAGACCATAAACTTTCAACTCACTCCCAATTCCTTTCTTTCTTTCACTCTGTACCCACTCTGTCAAGAAATCCTGTTGAATCTGCCTTTAAGATATACCCAGAATGCAGTCATTTTTGTCACCTCCAATGTCACCACCCTGAGTTGAGCCACTCTCATATCTTACCTGGATTACTGCAGTAACCCACTACCGGTCTTTCTGCTTCCGCCCTTGCCCTTGTGTACTCGATTCGCTATGCAGCAGCCAGACTAATCTTTTAAAAATGTAAGTCAGATCATGTCATTCTTTTGCTCAAAATCAATTTCACTCAGAATAAAAGCCAAAGTCCTTATAAGGTCCTACTCATAGCACTTAACACTTTTAACACACTGTATAGTTCACTTATTTGTCATGTTTATTATCTGTTGCCCATCTCCCCACTAGAATGTAAGTTCCACAAGAAGAAGGATTGTTTGTTCAGTTCTCTGATGTATCCCTAGCACCTGTAACAATGCCTGGTACATAATAAACATTCAATAAAGATTTTTTGAATGAATAAATGAAAAATGGCTAGTTTATGACAATATAGTAAGTTATTAATAACGAATATAAAATAAAATGTTAAAATACATAAAGCAAGAGCTGTTAGAAATAAGAGGGGAAATGGGTAAAAATACAAACATAGTAGGAAACTGTAGCATGCCTCTAATTCAGCAAGTTATGTAGACATAAGTTTTATGAATGTTATAATTAGTAAAATTGATTTAATATTAAATTTGATACCTGGGATTAAAGTTTGTTTTTACAAATATACATGAAATAGGATAAAACTTGATTAAGTCACACCACTAAAACTCAATAAATTCTAGAAGGAAAAATTGTATAAACTATATTCTCTGATCACAAAGCAATAATACACAGATTAATAAGGAGAGACAAGAGATTTGACCCAAGGATTGGGGAAACACAAAAGGAACCTAGATGGTAAGGAATGTGCCATTAACACTGTACTGGACTTAACTTTCATGAGTTCACATTCCTTAAGGGGCACCAGACATATAAATCAGTTATTGAGGATAGAGGTGAGCAAACAGTGCAAAGGGATCATCCAGGAGAAACTGAGGAGTCCCCACCTTCACAGGGGAGGAGAAAAGTGGGCTGAGTCCTTCTGTGCAAGGAGCGTCTGGTCAGATGAAGGAGTCTAGAGACAGAGAGGGCCTATTGTCCAAAGGCAGAGAAGGAAGTGGGAACCGTGCAGCGTTCTGGGAGGTCTACCATGTAATAGGACAGGCAACTAGTGTGAGAACTAGGGAGTTGCCACAGGGGAAGCTGAAGATAGCTACTTTTGGCAGTAGAATGTACAGGACTTGGGGACCACCTGAATGAGACAACTGAGGCATATGTGTGAGAGGGGTGAGGATACCAGTCTCTTGCTCCCTTAAGGTTAGAGGAAATGATAATTGTCATGCAGATAGTTTTTCATGTGGGAGAAAATCGAAGAAGTTCCATGTTCCCCCAAAGACTTCTGTTTCTTTCTGCATATTTTTGCAGAGATTAGAGATGAAAGTAAGTAAGAGATTTGTAAAGAGTAGAAAAAACAAAAAGGGATAATAGAAGGATTGCCCTGCACCGTTGAGATGCAAGTGAAAAGACAGTGTATTTGTAATGGCCCCATTCATTGCCACTGCGTGATTTTCTCCTAATGGACATTATCTTGTGTGTGTAAAAGAGTGAGGGTAGATAGTTGGATTGATTGGAATTTTCCAGATGAGTGCACTGGAAATACCAGGGAGTAAGAACAGGAGGACTTGGCAAGAGGGGGTTAAATTAATGAATTCTAGAAGTGAGCCTAGCTTGGAAGTTTCCTAAGGATGTGACCTTGCCTATATTGTTTGTTTCTGGGTCCATTGTTATTACAGTGAATTATCTAGAGTATAGAAGTAAAGAGAAGAGGCTGATAGTTTAGTGGGGGAAAGCAGTGGTCCTAAGATGAGAATTCCCAGCAAGGTCAAAAAACAGGTATAGTGGTAATGAAGAGAGAGAACTACAAAGTTTGGGGGTAGTAGTCTGGAGTTTCATGATAGAGGTGACTTCTGAACTGGGTTATATATAGAAGCCTAATACATATAGCAATGCAAAACAATATATTTGTGCTCTGGGAATAAGAGGAAGGAAAGATAACTTGGGGCTGGAATGATCACCTCACAGAAGAAATGAGAGTTGAATTGGGCCTTGGAGGATGAGTAAAGTAGGCAGCACAGAGCCTGAACAGTAGGGAAGGGGGCATTGCTAAGGGCATACGGCAAGGGGCTGTGGTGAGAAAGCCATGTAGATACAGAAAAAGTCAAGACCTATTTAGAGGGTTCTGGAATGGAGGGTTTGGCTGGAGCTGAGAGTTTGTGTAGGGGAGTTATAGGATATGAAGATCAATAATACAGGTTGGGGCCAAGTTGTGGAGAACCTTGAAGGCCAGCTTAGGGTTCATCTTATAGGCAGCAGAGACAAGTAAAGGTTTTTGACAAAAAAAAAAAAAGCGAAATGGCCTTCCATTTTAACCTGCTACTGGTAGTGTTCTGGACATATTGGAGAGGGAAAGCAACTGTGGTCAGTTAGGAGGCAGTGGAGGACACAAAGTGATAGGGGCCTGAACTGCAGGATGCAAAGGGAGAGGCAATGCAAGAAAAGTGATACAGAGGAGAAATAATCAGCACTTGGTGGTTGGAAGGGGGACCTGAGGAAAGAACGAAGCTGCCAACACAGAAGAAAAGGAGTTGGGAGAAACAGAGAGCCTAGTCAGGAAAAGAGGCTGAGGAGGAAGTCTCGGGAGGACTCAGTAAAGGTCAGTGAATTCGGCTGCTAGGAAGCCCTACTGACCTAGACCAAAATTCTAACAGTGGAAAGAATGAATGAAAAGTGATAGTTGGTGTTGGCTGTAGAGAAGTGTGGAGGTTTGGGGTTCTTTTTTAATAACAACTTTATTAAGATATAATTCATAGACCGTAAAGTTCACCTATTTAAAGTTTATAATTGAATGGTATTTAGTATATTCACAGAGTTGTGCAATCATCAACCATCACCAATCAATTTTACATTTTCATCACTCCCAAAATAATCCTCTTACCCATTAACAGTCACTTCCCAACATTGTCCTTCCCCGCCAGCCCTTGATCCTTGGTAACTACTAATCTACTTTCTGTCTCTATAAATGTCCTATTCTCAACATTTCAAATAAATGGAATCACACAGTGTGTGGTCTTTTGTGACTGGCTTCTTTCACTTAGCATGATGTTTACAGGGTTCATCCATATTGTAGCAGGCATCAGTATTTCATCCCTTTTTATTGCCAAATAAGATTTTATATTGAGGATATATCTCATGTTATTTATCCATTCACCAATTGTTGGATATTTGGGCTATTTCCTTTTTCTTGTCTTTTCTTTTCTTTTCTTTTCTTTTCTTTTCTTTTTTTTTGGTCCTTATGAATAATGCTGCTGGACACATGTATGTGCAAGTTTTGTATGGACATATATTTTATTTGTTTTTAAATAGAGGCCCTGACTATGTTTACAAACAGAGGGAAGGAAGGAAACTGGTGAGGAATAAGGACTTCTGGAAGTTCTGGAGATGGGGGCCTTTTGGGGGAGAGAACAGCTCTGAATGGTAGAAAGGAATAGAAAGCGGAGAAGGGGGGAAATCCCCTTGGAAGTGGGGGAACGTCTCTACCTCTGAGACCAGGAATGAAGGAAGACTGGGAGTTTCTTTTTGCTTGGAATGAAAATACTTTAAAAATATTTTTTTTGATTACAAAAGTAGTTTGAGGAAGGCTGTATAACAGTGGCTAAGATTGTGAGTTTCAAGTTGGACTGCTTTAGTTTGATTCTATTTAGTTTAGTTTGATTTTATTTAGTCTTGATTCTGCTGCTTACTAGTTGTAGAACCTTGGACATGTTGACCTATATTAACTAATTTCTTCATTTTTATGATTGGGATGGGACAAATACCTACCTTACTGGGCTGTTATGAGGATAAAAGAAATAATCTGTATTAGTTACCTACTGCTGTGTAGCAAATTACCCCAAACAGCAAACACTTATTATGTCTCAGCTTCTGAGGGCCAAGAATCCAGCTGTGGCTTAGCTGGGTGTCTCTGGCTCAGGATCTCATCAGGTTGCAGTTGAGCTGTTGGCTGGAGCTGTGGTCATCGATGACTTGACTGGGGCTAGAGGACCTGCTTCCAGGCTCACTCCCATGGCTCTTGGCAGGCCTCAATTCCTGCTAAAGACTTCACTCTTATTATCTATTCATCATTGTGATAATTCTGAATTTGGGGTATTACATATCCTGTCTTGCCACTTGTGTCTCTTCATAGAACTTCCCATATCATGGCATCTTGCTTCTTTCAGAATTGGTGATCCGAGAGAGAGAGAGAGAGAGAGAACCAGAGTGCCTATGATGGAAATCAGTCTTTTTAAATCAAATCTCAGAAGTGACTTCCCATCATTCCTACCACACGTCCTTGCTTACACAGACCAACACAGAGTGGCAGACCAGTTGTGAATACCAGGAGTTTGTGTCATTGGGGGACCATCTTGGAGGCTGGCTACCACAGCAGCTCTTAGCACAGTACATGACACATAATAAGCTCTTAATAAGTATTCATAGTGGTAATATTGAGATGTAGAAATGTATAAATAAAGTAAAAGTTACCCATGGTCTCACAACAGATAGGACTAGGCATTTTAAAAATAATTTTTCCGCCCTGGCTGGTGTGGCTCAGTGGATTGAACACCAGCCTGCAAACCAAAGGGTTACTGGTTCAATTCCCAGTCAGGGCACATGCCTGGGTTGCAGGCCAGGTCCCCAGTAGGGGGCGTTCAAGAGGCAACCACACATTGATGTTTCTCTCTCTTTCTCCTTCCCTTCCCCTCTCTCTAAAAGTAAATAAATAAAATCTGTTTTAAAAAAAAAATTTTTTTTTCCTCCTAAGGAGGGCTACTAGTAATACAACCAAGATTTTAAAAAATTTCTACCACATCCTTAAAAGAAAGTTTATTAATTACTAAAATATTAACTTAGGAAAATTAACTTTTGAGATCCTTTTACTGCTCTCAGACCACATTTGGAGTCTGTATTTCACACTCTTATTATCCTTCTATTCAGCATTGTGATAATTCTGAATTTGGGGCATCACATATCCTGTCTCTGTCATCAGTGAGATTATGATTTTCCTGTAAGATCAAACAGAAATAGGTCAAGGATGAAAAAAACACCCTTGTCATACTCTCTGCCAACTGGCTGATGCTGCTGAAAACCAACCCCTCTAGGAATTGCTATTTCAAAAGACAGCTCCCTCTGTTGTCTTCTGCCATTTCTTCCCTACTTTGTGCTCTGTGAATAGCAGCTGTTCAGGGCATCACTGAGCGCAGGGGTGCTGCAATCAGAAAAGTGAGTGAGCAACACAGCAGGAGAAGGCTGGGGCATAGGGAGGCCGATCTCTGGTGATACACTAAGTGGGAAACACAGATAAACAGCTAGATAGCAGTGTGATGGCCCATTGGGAAGCATTGAAAGATTATCAATTACCTAGATTTTAAAAATGAAAGCCCTTGAACGTCTCATTCACCAGTCACTTTTCAGCAAAGCTTTCTAACTTAGGGGACAAGGAGTCAGTACATGTTAAAGAAAAACCACAGCTGCCCAGGAGAGTCTTGTAAAGTCAGCTTAGGTATATTAGTACGTGTGTTAGCTTCTTTTATAAGGGTCAGATTAATTTTCCAATACCATTTTCTACTTTAATGTTATTGCTTTAATCATTAGACTACCACCAATTCCTTCAGGCAATAGGAAGTGATTGAAGATTTAATGAGACTCATATTGCTTATGCTTAAATGTTGATGACTTCCTGCATGCATATTAATCATTCCTGACCTTGATCTTAAATTCCTTCCCAGTGCAAATGCTCATCAAGCATACCTACTAGATAGATCCCTCAGTGTTTATCAGATACCCGGTTTGTTTCCAAAACTACATTAATGTTCAGGATATTAGATTTTTCAGTACCCTCATCTGAATTGTCTTCCATTTCTTACTAGGACTGTAAATCTGGAAAATTTAGGGGGAGAAAAATCAGCAACTCTTAACAGGAGATTTAGCCTAGTTTAAAAGACTGTTCTGTTCAGCAGCCCTTGAACATGCCCTAATTGGTTGTCTGGGTCAGTATGTCCAACTGGCAGCTCTCAGACCGCATCCAGGCCCCAGAGCGTCTCTGTGTGCACTCCGGCTGTCGAGCAGCAGGACTCAGCCTCTGTCCCCTGCTTTGGTGGCCCCATCCTTTAGTTTAGGCCCACCCCCTCCTGCTACAGAGGCCTGGGAAACCCTGGCTGGCCACCTGGTCTCCTCATGCCCCGCATCCATATATCTGCACCTCACCCTTGCCCCAATTATCCCCTCAGCCACCCTGGCAGATTTCCTGACCAACAGTCCTTACCGGAACTAGGACCCAGGGCAGCAGTTGTTGGAGTGTGTAATAGTAGAGGTGAGGGGACCAAGGAGTCTGAGGGAAGATGAAAGTGAGAGTGAAGGAGTTGAAAATAAGTGTACGAAATTGAAGGTGAGGGAGGATGTATACATAGAGACCGAAAGTGAGTGGAAAGTAGGTAAGAGGTGAAGGAGCTTCTGTATGGTGATGCCCATCTAAAAGATGAGGAACAAAAGAGGTAAATTTGCGTGTGAAAGAGGCCACATGTGAGAGCTGAGGAGAATGGAGAGAGCAAAACAGCAGCTCTGCTTGGCAGAATGCGACCACACACAATTGCATCATTAGGAAACACAATCTGACCAACCCTTTTTTTCAGATTTGTGAATATATTTATAACAATAAAAGTATTGTTACAAAAGAAGTTAAACCAAAAATAGATATACCCATAGGAGATTACATTATACATTGAGGTTATTTTAGAATGTCACAAATGTGTAGTCATTTGATTCAGAAGCACAACCTGCTTGCTGGGATATTGATTGTTTTAAATGTGGCTCATCTCAACCAAGAAGTTGGACAGTATCGACTTTGATGACTCAAGTGCTTACCATTTTTAAATAACAAATGGGATAATTTTTTGCATTCAAATAGAAATTTTTTAATCTTTTTAAATTAGGTAATCTTCTATTGATATTTAACTGAATACATGGGGAGATACCCATTTTGTGAAGTAGATTTCTCGTATTTAATAATCAAAATCTTTATCTTTTAAAAACAATTTTAAAAATAGCCAGAAAATTTCATACCTTTTAACGCAGTTATTTAATCCACTTTTAGAAATCTGTATTCAGAAAATAACCAGAGATGCTAACAAAGATTTAGTTTCAAGGATGTCTATCACAGTATCACTTATATTACAATGCAAAGAACTAGAAACACCCTAAATGTCCAATAAAATAAAGGAATGATAAAACAAATTCTGATATATCCATGTGAGGTGGTCTGTTATGCAGTCATTAAACTACTTCCTCCAGTTCATGTCCACACTGCAGACAAGTAGCCTTTTTAAAAGCACATTGGATGATTTCATTCCCCACCTTAAAACCTTTCCTTGGCTTCCCATTGCACTACCATGAAAAGCATGACTTCTAAGGTCCACTGGCCTCGTCCCTCCACACCTGTCTACTGGCTTGGTTTTCAGGGGCTCTGATTCCCTAAGTCCTTTCTTTGTGCTTACATTTCTCTTCCCCAAGTCTTTGTTTGGCTAACTTTTGCTTATTCTTGAGGTCTTAACTTCGTCAGAGGGATTTGTTGACCCTCTCTACTGTCCACGCACTCCACCTCCCAGTATACCAGTATATTTTCTCATTGTGGTCTGTACTTCATAACAATACCACATTTTAAAATCATATGTCCATTTGTATGTTTGTTCTTTTAATGCCCAGGTCCCCTCTTGACTTTGTCATTTTGCTCTCTCTTTTGTGGAAGAGTTTCTCAAGTTTGTTTCTGCCCCTTCAATTAAGGTTTTTATTTCTGTTGTTAATATTTTAATCTCCAAGAGTGTCTTATTCCCCAAAAGGTTTTTTTCAATTTCACAGAATTTTACACCAACTTTACTTTTTTAAAAATTTTATTGAATTTATTGGGTGACATTGGTTAATAAAATTATATAGGTTTCAGGTGTACAATGCTATACTACATTATCTGTATATTGTATTGTGTGTTTGAAAGTATTTTTAAAATAGTATTTTGCTCTTGTTTCATGCTTAAAATATTTTTAGCATATTATGAATAGTTTTCCAGAAATGTTCTTCTATGTATATTCTCTGTTTGCTCTGAGTTTTTTTGTTTGTTTGTTTGGTATTTATCTTTTATGTAAAAGAGGCTTTCTCAGATATCTGGAAATCCATGATTATTTGCTTCTATGTAAGAGTGGGGGATTTAAAAAGCTGAGTAGACACATGAAAGAGAAGGAAAGACTGAGAAACTGTCACAACATTGTAGAAAACTAAGAAGACTTAACTAATTATGTTGTGAAATATTGATTGGATCCTGAAACAGAAAAAAAAGGGGGCATTACTGGAAAAACTAGGAAAATTCAAATAAGATCCATACTTTAGTTAATAGTCTACTAATGTTAATTTTCTGGTATTGATGATAAAATTATGGTTATATAAAATGTTACATTAGGGTAAACTGCATGAAGGATGTATGGAAACTCCCTGTACTTTTGTTTTCCTTTGTGCTATTTTCTGTAGGTCTAAAATTATTTCAAAATGAAAAGTAAAAAGAACAAACTGAATGAAAACTCTGAGCAAGTAGAGTGGGTAGGTTGCTATGGGTCAGCTCTGAGCTGTGGGATGATCTGGTTGGGCCATTATCCTGAGGAGTCTCTTTTCAGTATCTCTAGGTCATTTTTTTTTTAGGCTATTCAGAGTCCCCAGGGGTGATAGCCTGGCTGCCAACATTCTGGAAGCCAAGTGCTAGGGCTAAAAGTGGGGAGTGGGTCTCAGCATCCAAGTATGTAATTGTTCACTTAACCTCCTGAATTCATTGTAGTACCCCACCCTCAACTCTTCCTCCTGTTCTCCATTCATAGACCTTCTGTTGGACTCTGTCCTGAGAATAATTCTTTTGCCAAAATGGTAAAGGGGCAGTCATTCCACTAGTAGAGTATGAGATCTGGGGAGTTATCTGTGTCTAAATTAATGTTGATTTTCAACCAATCTTTCTAATTTTAGCTCAGCTTCACCCTTATATAGAGAAGAACCTTGTGCCATCAGTTGGCTCCTGGGAGTTACATTCACTCTCCACTGCCTGAACAGGTTTCATTTTTCTTGGTTCTACTGCATTTATGCCCCATCATCTGCTTTTCAGCTTCCAGTTTTCTTCCCCCATACCTCCTTGGTATCTTCCCATATTCTCTCTGATCTTATAGGTTCATTGCTTAATCTACAAGAGATTCAGGAAAAGTAGATGATGCACATTCAGTTCACCATCCTTATTGATTTTTGAAATGATTTTTGTTACATCTTGGCCAGAAATGTTGCTCTTACATGTGTCAGATTTTGTTTCATTTTACTTCAGTTTGATAATTTTTTTCTGGAGGATAACCTTCATATAATTTTCAATCCTTTTTTTCTTTACCCAGTGACAGTTACCCAACTTGTTGAATGATTCTCAGGGTCTTACCACCTCTGGTATGATGAAAGGGGTTTTGAGTCTTTCTGCAAATCCTTTTCTTTTTCTGTTAAATCCTGGACAGGTCAACACTGTTAATCTTTGAAGATTGGTTTATCCACAAATTACATTTTGTTTATATTCCTAATTCTCTCTTTCTATACTTTCTTTTGCCCTAATACTTTATAGCTGGTAATTTCATTAGTCAGACATCTATCAAGCACTTACCATGCATGAGACTTCAATGATAAAGAAGACACAGTTTTTGCCTTCAGGGAGTATACAGTCTAATGGAGAGCACAGACCAATATGTTGGTAGTAGCAGTGCATGTGTTAAGGTCTATGAACAAAACAAGTAAGAAGAAAACATTTTAATATTAACCCAACCCAAGACAAGATAGTAATTAGAAGGGAGTCTTAAAAACTCCAGGGTAAAATTCAGTTTATGTAAAAAATTAGAAATTTAATTGAGAATGTGGCTACAAGTATGGTAACTCTTTTTTACTCTGTTATTCTAACATTAAAGACATCGTGTGAATGGTCCACCGAGTAAGAGTAAGTGTGATATGGGAGAGGTGCAATTGCCATTGAATGTGATGTTGGGAATGAGAAGATTCAGGAGAGCAGATGGAATTGAGTCCTATGAATTTGTCTCTTCTTATTAAGAACAGAGGCAGATGATCTGCTGTGATGATTAAGATATAAAAGCAGAGAAGTTTTATCAAAAGGTTATTAGAAAATATGCTCATGCAGGAAAAAAGGGGGACTTCCATGCCACAGAGAGCAAAGGCGATCAACTTGACTTCATGAATACTGACAAATTTATGAGAATGTAAGAACTCTAATAATGAATTGCAGTCAGGGTTTGAAGGATAATTTGTTATATTAAGATACAGCAAATAAGATTAACTGTATTATAAATCTTTCCTTCATCTGAAATAAGAGACTCACTTAAGAGACACTTGTGAGTAGTGCAGAGGTGGGAACACAAGGCTATATGAGGAAGGGTAACTTCAGCTCTGCATGTAACTTACCATGTAACCTTGTGTCTTAGTTGGCAGCCTATGGCTTCGGCTGCCATTCCATTCTGATCAATCGATCGATCGATCTATCTCATTCCCCAAAGATAGCTATCCTCTAGAGCTAGAGATTAGGCTGTCCCACTGGTTACAAAGTTCAGTGTGCATTAGAATTTGGAGGGCTTGTTGAAAAGAGCTGAGCTCCACCCCACTCTCCAAATGTATATTTCTAATGAGTTCCTAAGTGATGCCAGTCTGAAGAATCACACTTGGAAAACCACTGCAACGTCATCATGTCCAAAATAGAGCTCATTATCACTTCCCAAAAAGTCTGCCCCTCCTCCCCTTTTCCTGTTTGGGTTAATAACTCCAGCATTCACCCAGGGTCCTAGGCCAGAGACCTAGGGGGAGGAGAGAAAGGGGTTAAGTAATTCCTAGACATCTCCATCTTACTTAACTCTCACACAGCCACTGTAGATACTGTAGATACTGCTTTCTGGATGACCTCCCAATCACTTGCCGCTCTGTACTACAACAGTCTTTTCCTTTGTCTTCCTGCCACTAATCTGCCCTTAACTTCAGCTCACCCCATTCTTCAGAAATTTAATTTAAAGTTAAATTTCTAAAATTTAAATATGATCATGACCTTTCTTTGCCCAAATTTTTAATGTCGTCCTCCTATCTTTAACATAAGATTTAAACTCCTTATTTTAGAACACAAAGGTCTGCATATTTTGACCCTGAGACTTCATCTCTAATCTTGTGATAGGCTCTCTTCCCTCTGGCTATAGCACCTATAGATTATAAAGAGACTGCTCTGTATGTGAAATGCATATACCACCACTGATATTCATCTAACTCTAACAATACATTTCTACTCAAACTTTAGAATTCAGCTCAAGCATGCTTTGATTTATATGCACCACCTCTTGGTTCCCACAGCATCCCGATCACACCTCTAGTGGTGGAATGTAACTGTGGGTTAAACGGTGTATTTTTTTTTTCCTTCTAACATATAGGTATTTTAAGTCAGTAGGTGTGGAGTGGGCCTGGGAATCTACATGTTCAACAAGCTTCTTGGGTGATTCTGAAGGCACAGACCTCAGTTTTAAGTGGTTTCTAAGATCTACTTTAACTCTGAAATATCAAGACTTTTTCTTATTGCATTTTAACTGGTGTTGTGGTGGAGGAAATAAGCTCTTGGGCAGTTGATTAAAAACAAACCAAAAAAAACATACTGTACTATTCTTCCATGCTTACGATAAGGTAGCTTATTATACTGAAATATAGGGTAAGATAGATAAGTAGAAAGAAGACAAATACCTTTATTTCATTTAATAGCATTTTCTTAATTTCTTCATAAACTGCTTATTCATTAATTCTAAAACTGTTTATTGAGGGTTTGTTATGTGCCAGGCACTGTTCTAGCCATTTGAAGTACATCAATGAACAAAACAGACAAAATTCCCTACCCTCAAGAAGCCTGATAGCCAATAAACAAATATAGTGAGTAAATCACAGACTATTTTAGAAGGGGATAAGTGCTATGGAAAATGGAAGGGACGGCTTTCTTTTATTTTGTGAGGACTTAATAGTGAATCACTAGAGGTAACAGTTTACTAAATTTGAGCTATTCAAATAAGCCATACTTTAAATGGCAGGCTATAATCTGTACCCAATCAGAAGAGAGTTTGGGATTTGCAAAATTCAAGAATGATTTTCTTTTATAAAATTGACAATAACTGGCTTTCCCATTTTGTCAGTGGAAGAGAAATTGTTTAGGGAATTGCTTCTAAGGAGTCCTAAGTGAATTATGTGTTATAATTTTTTTACTACTACAAAGAAAAAGAAAAAAATTAAGTCACAAACTAGTAAAGTTTGTGTTTTATATTAATCTGCAAGGCTGATTTAATTTTATTATTTTTTTAAAAAGAACTTAATTCTCAAACCTCTTTTCTTGCCTCCTTACTTCCCCATTTTAATTTTTTTGTTTGTTTGGATTTTCATATTTAGGTAAAAAATATTAGTCCTTTTAGAATTTATAGGGAAGGCTCATGGTATGAATGGGGAAGCTTAGGACTTTAGCTTTATCTCTCTGGGCTCTCAGAAGTAAGAGAAACATACTGGTTCTGTGGGGAAAATCACTTCTTCCTCTTTACTTTCAAATAACCAAATTAAAAGATCTAACATTTCACTATGAACAGTCCTAAAAGTCAAATGAGCGTCAACTGCAGAGCAAGCTAAAAGAGTGATAAGTATTTTTGTGCACAGCAGTTGAAATTGTTTTCAGAGTCCTAACACAATGAAAGACTCTTCGAGCTCTCCTTAAAAACTAGAACTGCATGGTAATTCTGATGACTGTCAGTTCCTGTGGGGTGTTTACACAAAGGTACTTATAAATGAAGAGTCATTTTTAGAGCAATTAGAGAAGAGGCTAGACAGAGAATAGCCAGCTCAGGGGCCTGACAGGTCGGGGTTAAGGTTTATTGACAGGACAGGGTCAGGCGTCTGCTCCACCACCATTGCCCCTCTACCTGCCCTCCGGATACACCCAAGACCTCGGCCGGCCTCCGCTCCCTGCCATAGGCCAAACTCCCATGCAGAATGTGGAGAAAAGGAAAAAGAGAAGAAAGAGGAGAGGAAGTTCTACCAAAACTTTACAGTTCGGTATGGAAATACAAGTTTGAAACTATATGTGTATATTTTTTCTAGCCCAGATGTTGTGTCACATTAGGAAGAAGAAACTTTAAAACATACAAAGAATTGTCTGTTCTTTCAACTTTGTAGTTTGAAGTTATTGCATCCTGAAGAAAGAAATTGCCTGGCCAAAGTAGTCTTTTAATTTCATTTTTCAGTTTTGAGTTACAGGTTTCTGGCAAGCTCCCTGACCACTACTGTTACCTGGTGGCGCCTATATTTCATCAAATTTAGACATGCAGACTACCTGGATCCAGGCCCAGATGAACTGTTGTGACTGATAAACATGATCCCACCCTGGCCCCGTGCATGTTCCTGCTTTTCCCCTTAAAGGAATCTAAAACTTTGAGTCCCCGAGTCCCCAAGGGAGTTAAAGAAAAATGTGTTGCAGTCTTCGGTATTCGAGTTTGCTCTGTAGTTTTTTGTGCTGCATCTCTGCTTGCCCCAGAGGCTGGTGAATATCCCAGCAGTGCCCCCTGCTTCTCCTGTGTTGGTAATTAATGCAGGGAAAATTTTTTTGTTTTTAATAAAAACAAGTAGAGACATCTATCAGTACCCACAGTCAAGGCAGAATTTGTTTGACATCTTGTGATTGCTGCTTACAAAGAGAATGACAGCAGTGATTAAACAAATAAGAAAAAAAGATGCTGTTTATCAGTAGTTTTCAGATATACTAAGAATATCTTTGGAACATTACTGCCTTTGTTTGCATGAGTGGAAAATAGAATGAAAGAACCATTAATTTTTGAAATCTGGGTTGCATTAGATTTAGAGTAATAATAAGAATTCAAATATTAAACAAATGTATTTTTTAGCTATGGAATATACTAGAGGCTTTTCCTTTCATTAGAATATATTTTAAACATTTGTTTTTATGATTGCAGGAGGAGTATTAGCATTCAATGTAATTAAACTTAATTGCATTTCCCACGTGAATTATTTTTATTTTTTTTAATGCATTTGTGATTCTTTTCCTCTATACTAGCTATTCCTGTAGGTTTGCCTTGATAAAAGGTTATGAAAAAATTGTCTGTTTGCTTGGAAACAGTCAAAAATTTAATTTTGAAGTTTTGAAATGAAATTTTGGGATATAGTGAAGTGGGAAAAGCATGAAACTGTTCAGGGTTTGATGTTTTTGTTTTCATGTCATGTTCATATGATCTAAGGAAAATAATTGATCTGTCTCTGGCCTAAGTTATCCTTCTTGTGAAGTGTTAAAATAATTTGAGTCCCACCTCACCAGATGATGTGGAAGCATCAGACCATGTATTTCCGTAGGTACTGGGTAAAGGTGGGATTGCTGGGCAGGAAGGAGTGGAACTGCCTGAGTGTTGGTAATAGCCTGTATCTTGATAAGTATTTGGTTACACAGGTGTATGCATTACACAGGTGATAATTCAGAACTCATCAAATAATATACTTAAGATTTGTGCATATCATAGCATTTTACCTCCAAATTAAAAAAAAGAACTCTAAACATATATTGAAGTTTGGTTAATGGATATATATGTTGAAGTAAGGGGGAGTGGGTTACTGATCTTTTGAAACTTACTTTGAAATGCATCCAAAAAAAATGGACAGCGGAATGCTTAGAAATGTGGTAAAGAACAAATATAGTACAATATTAATTGTAGAATCTAGGAAGTATACTTGTATGTGTTTACTGTAAAATTCTATGAACATTTTCATATGTTTGAAAATTTTCATAACATGTTGGCATAAAAATGAAGGTACTGGGTTTTGCTCATTAAAGGATCTATGTACCTCCATATTTAATTCTTACCATCCCTTAAATTCAAAATCAAACCACTTGGATTAATACCAAAAGGGAGGAGTGTGTGAATGTAGCCATTTAGATAAATAGAAAATTGTGCCCACCTCCTACATTCTCTAATTACCTTTTGAAAAGCCATTACAAGCATGGAAGCCAAGGGTGTTTTTACAAACAAGAACTCTGAGAAACCCAAACCATGCAGCCCAATCAATGACCTGTCTGGGCAGATAAAAATTGGCCTCCAGAACCCTTACTATGGAAAAGGACATGACCTCCTGACACATAATCTTCACCAATGGCTAGCAGGTGACCCCCCTGTTATCTACCTTATACTAGGGCCCTATCAAATGAAAATGGGCTTTCGGTTTTCAGCCAAATCCCAGAGATTTGGCCATGAATACCACCACTTTCATCAGAATGCCAAGCTATCTCTTACATCTTGATAGAGCCCTCTTTTTAAAGATATCTTATATGGGATCCCTGCAATACTTTATGTTGTGTGTATTGTAGCCTTGAAGGTCAAAAGAGTAAATGGTTCTGGTGGAATTTGAACCAAACTTTTAAAAGCCAATGATAATATATTTTTAAGCCATGTTCCTTAGTTGGTACTTGAACAGTAAGTTGGAAAGTCAAGATTTGAGAGACTCAAAGATCTGTTATTTTGAGGTCTCAAAGTGAACTCTGACCAGTTAACTTACCTTCATCCTTTTATTTTCTCACTTGAAAATTGAGCAATGAAACTGATACAAAATGCCTAGGCAGTGGTTCTCAAACTTTAGTGTTTATAAGAATCCCTTATGTAAGAAACTTCAGTGTGTGCAAAAATCATTTAGTTTGTTAAAATAGAGATTCTAGCTCCCATACTTGAATTTTCTGAATCAGTAGATCTGGGACAGAGCTAAAAATCTGCATTTTCATAAACACATTGCGATACTGATGCAATTATTGGACCACGTGAGAACTGGTGTAGACATGTTTTGATTGGTATTATGGTAATTGATAAAGGCTTTTTCTTAGGGAAAATTTTAAACATACACTAGAGAGAATGGTACAATGAAAAACTTCCATGGACCAATCACCCAACTTCAACAATCTTGATTTACTTCTCACTCCTCTACGCCCTGTATTCCTCCTCCACAGATTATCTGTGGAAGAGATCTTAGATATCCCATTACATCCATAAATTTTTTAGTAGGCAGCTCTAAAATATTAAAACATAAGTACTTTAAAAATACACAATTATTAAACCTTATAAAATTTGAGAATAATTCCTTAGCATCAAATATGTCAGTGTCTAGATTTCCTGGGCTTTTTTTCACAGTTGATTTGTTGGAATCAGGAACCAGACACAATACACACATTGCATTTGATTGATGTGTCTCTTTTAATCTTTTAATCTATACATTTCTCCTTCCCTCTTTCTTCCCCCTTGTGATTTATTTGTTAAAGAAACCAGGTCATTTGTTCTGTAGACTTTCTCAGTCTAGGTTTTCTGATTGGATCCTCATGATGTCATTTACCATTTTTCTTCCCCCTGTATTTTCTGTAAACTCCAACACTTCCATCCTAAAGTTTGATCAGATTAAAGTTCTTTTTTTTTTTTGCAAGGATACATGATAGATAGTGTCGTATATTTCTAGCAGGAGACACATGTCTGGTTGTCTGTCTTTTGTCATGTTAGCAGCCATTAATGATCATTGCTGAGATCTGATATTTTCTAGGGAGACCTCCGTATTTTAACTTAGTGGTTCATGGATGAACCTTCTCCCCCTTATTATGGATTGTTCCTTTTCTAAGTGAAGCTTTTTAAGCTTTCACAGTGAACCCATTGCTGCCTACTTAGACATTGTTTGCTACAGAAAACAAAGGCTTTCTTGCTTTCACATGTTAGTCTCATTTTCACAATTTGTCTTAGAGTCTTCAACATTTATTTCAATTTCTGAGAGATGGAAATAAACAGATGACTGCACAATTAAAGAGAAATCATGGGGCCCAATAATGAAGCTACACATGCAGGCTGGTTGACCTGGTAGAAGTACAAGTGAATCAGAGCCACCAATTATGTACCACCATCCCATCCTGAGGGGAATGCAATGAGTTTTTATTTATTTTTAAAAGATTTTATTTATTTATTTTTAGAGAGAGGAGAAGGGAAGGAGAAAGAGAGGGAGAGAAACATCAATGTGTGGTTTCCTCTCGTACACTCCATTCTGAGGACCTGGCCCGCAACCCAGACATGTGCCCTGACTGAGAATTGAACTGGTGACCCTTTGGTTTGCAGGCCAGCACTCAACCCACTGAGCCACACCAGCCAGGGCAGGCAATGAGTTTTTAATACCCATATTTATTGATTTTGTCCTGAAAGCAAACATGAGGTTTCTAGATCAGGGCAGGCACTTATTACTTAGAGCAATAACCACAGTGGTTCCCTACACCCATTTTCCCCTTCAGAGCAATGTGAAGGGGTCTAGAAGAATGAGGTGGAATATGCCAAGATCACTTTTAGCACTGGGGATGAATGAGTTCATCCCTTCATTCAACGAACACTTGCTGACTATTGACTATATGCCAGACACAGAGCCAGCACTAGGGTAGATGACAAATACTAGATAACACCCAGCTGAACATATAACCATATACCTCTGTTCCTAGAGTTAGCCATCAGGTATCATATTTATAGGTAACCAACTATATATACATTTATATACAGGGTCCCACAGAAATAAGGCTTGCTTGAGTGTGGTTGGTAGGGTAAATGAATGTTTTGCACAAGATGGACAGCAATTTGAACATTTTCCCTGAAATGTCATATGGTGTGCTTGAGTGTGATATTGTTATGTTAAAGAATTACATGCTTATGATTTTGTAATAAAAGATTCTATAATTAAAAAGGGGCATTATTTGTGTCAGACTGTGTATATTACATATATGTGTATATATTTGATTATACAGAGGAATTGCTTCCAAGGCACTCATGGATATGCACATCCTTGGATGCTCAAGTCCCTTATATAAAATGATATAGTATTTGCATAACGTACTCATATCCTCCCATAAACTTTAAATAATCTCTAGAATACTTATAATACCTAATACATTGTAAATTTACATAGAGGGAATAATAACAAGAAAACGTGTCTATACATGTTCAGTACAGGTGTAACCATCAGTAGGTCTAAATATGGGTTGGCCAAAAAGTTCGTTTGTTTTTTTTTTCTGTAAGGTGGCTCTAGTAGCACTTAGTTGTCTTTAACTTCATTCGAGAAAATTTTGTTAGATTGTATTGTGACAGCTGTCATATCAGTGTTCATTAAAAAAAATCAAAATTGGTGAATTTTTGTGTAGCCAATAGAAGATGGAAGAAAAAATGCAACATTTTTGGCATATTATGCTTTACTATTTCAAGAAAGGTAAACATATAACTGAAACACATAAAAAGATTTGTGTAGTATATGGAGAAGGTGTTGTGACTGATTGAATGTGTCAAAAAGTGGTTTGCAAATAGATCACATAAACAAAACAAAAGACAAAAATCACATGATCATAGCAATAGATATGGGAAAAGTATTTGATAAGGTACAGCACCCATTTATGATAAAAACACTTAAAAACACTTAGCAAAGTGGGAATAGAGGGAGCATTCCTCAACGTAATAAAGGCCATATATGAGAGACCTACAGCCAACATCATACTCAATGGACAAAAACTTAGAGCTTCCCCACTAAGATCAGGAACAAGACAAGGATGTCCACTTTCACCACTCCTATTCAACATAGTATTGGAAGTCCTAGCCATAGCAATCAGACAAGAAAAGGAAATAAAAGTCATCCAAATTGGAAAGGCGGAAGCAAAACAGTCATTGTTTGTAGATGACATGATAGGGTACATGGAAAATCCTATAGACTCCACCTAAAAACTATTCAACCTAATAAGTGAATTTGGCAAAACAGTGAGATACAAAGTAAATATTCAGAAATCAAAACCATTTTTGTACACCAACAATGAAATATCAGAAACAGGAATCAGGAAAACAATCCCATTTGATATAGCAACAAGAAAAATGAAGTACCTAGGAATAAACCTAACCAAGGAGGTAAAAGACCTGTACTCGGAAAACTATACAACACTGAAGAAAGAAATTAAGGAAGACACAAACAAATGGAAGCATGTACCATGCTCATGGATTGGAAGAATTAACATCATCAAAATGTCCATACTACCCAAAGCAATTTATAGATTCAACACAATCCCTGTCAAAATATTAATGACATATTTCACAGATATAGAATGAACATTTCAAAAATTTATATGGAACTATAAATGACCCCGAATACCTGCAGCAATTTTGAGAAAGAAGAATAAAGTAGCGGTGATCACAATACCTGACATCAAACTGTATTGCAAGGCCACTGTAATCAAAACAGCCTGGTACTGGCATAAAAACAGGCACATAGACCAATGGAACAGAACAGAGAGCCCAGAAATAAACCCAAGTATCTATGGTCAATTAATATTTGACAAAGGGGGCAGAAGCATAAAATGGAGTAAAACTAGCCTCTTCAACAAGTGGTGTTGGGAGATCTGAACAGCTGCATGCAAAAATATGAAACTTGATCACCAACTTACACCATACACGAAAATAAATTCAAGGTGGATAAAAGACTTAAACATAAGTTGTGACACCATAAAAGACCTAGAGGAAAACATCAGCAGGAAAATCTCAGACATTCATGAAGCAATATTTTCACTGATATGTCCCCTACAGCAAGGGACATAAAGGAAAGAGTAAACAAATGGAACCTCATCAAATTAAAAAGCTTCTGCATGGCTAAAGAAAACAGCATTAAAAGGAAAAGAGAACCAACCATATGTGAAAACATATTTGCCAATGATACCTCGGACTAGGGTTTGATCTCCAAAATATATAAAGAACTCACACCACTCCAGGAAGACAAACAACTCAATTAAAAAATGGGCAAAAGACTTGAACAGACATTTCTTCAAGAAGGACATACAGGGGGCCCAAGACATATGAAAAGATGCTCAGCATCACTAGCCATCAAAGAGATGCAAATTAAAACCACAATGAGATATAAGTTCACACCGGTGAGAATGGCCATCATAAACAGATCAACAAACAACAAATTTTGGAGAGGATGTGGAGAAAAGGGAATCCTAGTGCACTGTTGGTGGGAATACAGACTGGTGCAGCCAATGTGGAAAACAGTATGGAATTTCCTTAGAAAACTAAATATGGAACCGCCTTTTGACCCAGCAAGTCCACTGCTGGGATTATATCCTAAAAACTCTGAAACACCTTTCCAAAAGAACCTGTGCACCACAATGTTCATAGCAGCACAATTTGCAATAGCCAAGTACTGGAAGCAACCTAAGTGCCCATCAGTAAGGGAGTGGATCAAAAAACTGTGGTACATTTTACACAAATGGAATACTATGCAGCAGAAAGAAAGAAGGAGCTCCTACCCTTTGTGACAGCATGGATGGAACTTCAGAGCATTGTGCTAAGTGAAATAAGCCAGATGGTGAGGGACAAATACCATATGATCTCACCTTTAGCTGGAACCTAATCAACAAAACAAACAAGTAAGCAAAATATAACCAGAGACATTGAAATTAAGAACAATCTGACAGTAACCAGAGGGGAGGTGGGAGGGGATAATGGGGAGAAGGGGGAAGGGTTTTCAGGAACAACTATAAAGGACACATGGACAAAACCAACAGGGGGTGGAATCAGGGGAGAGAGGTGGGGATGGCTGGGGTGGGGGGTGGTAAGTGCAGACAACTGCAATTGAACAACAATAAAATAATTTTTTAAGTGGTTTGCAAAGTTTCGTGCTGGAGATTTCTCACTCAATGATGTTCCACAATTGGTAGACCAGTTGAAGTTGATAGAGATCAAATTAGGACATTAATTGAGAACAATCAACATTATACCATATAGGAAATAACCAACATACTTAAAATATCCAAATCAATGAAGTTATTGGTTAAAATTAAAAACGTATGTTTGATTTTACGAAAAAACCCTATGGACCCATTGGTCAACCCATACATAGTATACATCAGCAACAATGTAACTTCCCCCCACCCAATACAGTTGGCCCTTGAATAATACGGGAGTCAGGGGTTCTGACCCCTGGGTAGTCAAAATTCTGCATATAACTTTGGACATTCCCAAAAGTTAACTGCTAATAGTGTACTGTTAACTAGAAGCCTTACCAATAACATAAAGTCAATTAACACAACTTTTGTATGTTCCATGTATTGTATACTATATTCTTACAATAAATTAAGCTAAAGAAAATATTAAGAAAATCATAAGGAAAAGAAAATACATTTTTTGTATTTACTGAAAAAACCCACATATAGGTGAACCTGCACAGTTCACACCCATGTTGTTAAAGGGTCAACTGTATTTTCCATCTACAGTTGGTTGAATCTGATGATGCAGAACCCATGGATAGGGAAGGCTGACTGTATGTATATAATTTAATACACATGTAGGCACATATACATGTTTGTGTATGTGTTATTTGAATTTCCCCTCTGATTTACATTATAATTTCCAAAAATAATTTACTTCATTTTTAATTTATCTACAGACATCATTTGCCCTGAAGTTTGCATGAAGTTTTCTCATCCTCAGCTGTTCAGATAGCAAATGATTTAACCATACTTGATACCCACTGGTTTTTGCTCATGTGGATAGTTCTTTTAGCAAAAAAGTGAAATCCAAATTGTAAAAGTTAGCCTCTGAAAGAAGAAAATCCAGGTGCAAACTACTAAAGATTTTACCAGGCTGAAGAGGCCTAAAGAAAGAGAAGGTCAAACCCCAGCAACTGCTGTGGTAGGTGCTAGAGTTTAGACCTTGTGGAGTTGGTGTTTTGATAGGGAGGCAAAAAGACACAGACAAATGTGATAACTCCAGAACGGGAAAAGTTCTTTAAAGGAAATAAACAAAGTTAAGAGATTGAGTAACTGGGAAGGCCACTTTAGAGAGAGTGCTCCCAAAAGGCATCTGAGGAAATGACATTTGAGCTGAGGCCTGAAGGATGTGATTGAGCCACTGATGTTTGGAGTTGGTGGAAGAGACTAGAAAGGATTTAAAATGTCTGAGGAACAGAAAGTAATTCCTGTAGTTGGGGGGCAGTGAGTGACAGGGAGAGTGGAGGTGAGGAGACCAGTTAGATGGAGGGGTTGAGACTATGCAGGGCCTTGTAGACTTTGAGAAGTGAGAATTATGTTCTAAAAGTGATTGAAAAACGCTGAAGAATGTTAAGCAGGAAAACTTAGTAATCCTCACCTAGACTTTTTTCCCAATGCATGTGCAGATGTCTATATATGTGTGTTTTTAGTGATATCATACTATACGTGATCTGCAACTTGCTTATTCATTTACCAGTAACATCATGGGCATCTTTGAAGGGAAGATTTGTGAAAAATAAATAATAATAAGTTTGTTTTGCTGTGAACTACATGACAAATAGATTTATATATGTAAGAATTTGAAACTATGATAGCAAATCAGTGTCTTGGGGGTTAAAAAAGGAAGGACAATGCTTGTTTTATATGTGAATTATAGATATACATTCACTTCAGTAATTTAAGAACATTACAACCATACTGTAAATTGATTCTTGATTTTCTCGAACTTATCATTAGTGTGTTACCTTAACCATGTGTTTATTGTTAAAGCAACTTTAGGCCATTTTTAGTCTTGTAGATCCAAGCATAGCCTGAATAAAGAAGCAAACTAGAGAAATAAGAATTCAACAGGAAATACCTGGCCAAACCATAACAAACCAGGAGAGGTTCAATAAATTCCACAGACAGCCCTGGCTGGTGTGGCTCAGTGAATTGAGTGCTGGCATGTGAACCAAAGGGTCCCCGGTTTGATTCCTATTCAGGGCTCATGCCTGGGTTGTGGGCCAGGTCCCCAGTAGGAGGTGTGCGACAGGTAACCACACATTAATGTTTCTCTCCCTCTCTTTCTCCCTCCCTCCCCCTTTGTCAAAAACTAAAATAAATAGTCCTGGCTGGTGTGGCTCAGTGGATTGAGTGCCAGCCTGCAAACTGAAAGGTCGCTGATTCAATTCCCAGTCAGGGCACATGCCTGGGTTGCAGGCCAGGTCCCCAGCTGGGGGTGTGTGAGAGGCAGCCAATCCACATATCTCTTACAGATTGATGTCTCTCCCTGTCTTTCTCTCTCCCTTTCCCTCCCTCTCGAAGTAAATAAATAGAATCTTTTTAAAAAGTATATGTATAAAAATAAAATAAATAAAATCTTTAAAAAACTAAAATAAATTCCACAGAGAATGTATCACCATTAAAAGTATAGTTTACTATTGTCAATAACTATAAATACATTTATATATTCTTTTAAAATATATTTACTGTGAAAAATGCACCTAAAAACCCTTGAACTATATAGAACTCCAGCATCTTTTAGTTCTTGCCTACTTATAAATTCTAAGCAAAAGCATGAATAGAATAAACATTCTATATTACAGTAAAAAGGAAATAGAGATAATGTTTTCTAATCTTCGAGTCCCCTATCATATGAGCATCTATGGCAAACATTTTCCAAAACACCAGATGAATGGAAAAACTGTAGCACACAAAAATAACCACCTCAACTTAAGCTCATTTTTAAGCCTACATGAAAAAACAAAAAAAACATTGCAGAGGTGGAAACAAACTAAAGCAGGCAAGAAGTAAGGGGTAAGTCACTGGAGCAACATCAATTAGTGAGAAATATTCTGTTTCTTAATAAAATCTTTCACTTAACTTTCTTCTGTACTTAAAAATGAAAATATATTTAGACTCTCCAAATATTTAATTGTTTGTGATCTATTTGTTAAAAGATGTCTTAATTCCATAATTAAACACACACCTACATGTATGTGTGCACATATATGTAATCAAAATCTTCCTGTTGCTTAGTTTTAAGAAATTATTTTGAATAAATATGAATGACAATTTAGAAAATTGACTCAAAAATTCATAATTCAGGAATATTTCACTAGAAGGGGAGACTAAAGACATTTATAGTACCTTCCCCAAAACTTCATTTTTATGAAACAGATTATTAATAATGGTATAACTGAAATTATTGAAGAAGTGCAGTTGCCCCAAAATATCTCCCCTACAACCTGTTTGGAACATAAAATTTCCAACTACTAGAATCATTCCTTTGGGTTAAGGGACTCTCCCCATAAAGCCTTAGTTTAATAGGAGTTATCATTCCTGTGTTTCGCTAAAATTATATTAGGAAGAATGAGTTGGTATGTTTTAATAGTCTTCATAAAGAGGAGGGTAAGGATTCATGGAGGGGGAGTAGGGAGACACTCCACTACCAACAGCTCTGAAAGAGGGCTTTAGGCTGTGGGAAAGGCAAAACCCCTATTTCAAAATCACACAGTGTCTACTTAGGTGGGAGGCATATTTAAAACTAAAAGTACTATATACTCATCTAAGTTCCAGAATGAATATAATAAGGTAGACCATCTCATTCATGAATACTTTTGTCTCTTTCTGAGTATACTGCTGAAGTGTTTGCAGAATAACTTGGCACCTTCACTTCCTCCACAGTCTGGGGGCAGAGTCCAGAAAACAGTCTAGTTGAATTCTCAGATAGGTTTTTGGCAAGGAGACAAGCTGGCTTTATAAAGGTGGCTTTATATAGCTTGTCTCTGATGTTACTCACTGAATGTCTGAAAGAAAAGGGAGAATTTGTGGACCTGATTAAAACAAGGAAGTAACCCAGTGACTTAAAGAATCCTAAAATAAAGCCCTCCCTCCTTGACTTTTCAGTCACAGGAATAACCAGTTGCTTCATTGTGTGTTTTGTCAAAGTGCCTCGGCCATTTGGCCAGCCTGATGGTTACCTGCTGCCTCTTTTTATAGCCTCTGTGTCCTTTGTTGTTGCCCTGCTGGTCAAACATGTGTAACAGTGCCCTAGGGCACCAAGCGTGCCCTCAGGGAGCTAAGTGCTGCCAGATGTGGAGAGCAAGGGTTGATTCACATGGCCATAATTTCCAATAGCTAATTTTACCTGTTTTCTTTTGGTTTTGGGTTTCTTTCTTTAAGAAAAATCCATTTAGAGTTGGGTTTTTGCCCCCTTAAAACTGCAGTCTTGTCTTATTACTGCTATTCTTCCAGTCCCACCCACCCCCAAAATAAAAGTATGAGAAGAAAAGGGTGGAGAAGATATGTGATTTATTAAATCTGGGTGATTAATGTTTTACTTTATGATAAAAATTAGTGAAGTGTTTCTGTTTTACTGGTGTCTGACCAGTGTTTTTACTTCAAAGTGAAATTAAGTTTCACTGACTCAGTCTTTTACATAAAAATTATTTACACAGAAATAGATAATATTTTAGACCAAATCTTTCAGATAGAAATTTTATTCAATTTCTGATTAAGAACATTGAATTTGTTGTTCAGAGCTCTAAATTTTTAACTATTCTGGAAACTGGTTAAACAAAAGAATCAAGCCTTTAGCTGGTTTCCTGTATGAACTCAACCTCAGATTGACCAAATAGTTTGATAAAAGTTAGTTTTTCTTTTTTTTTTAATTTAAAAAAATTTATTTTTATAGAGAGGGGAGGGGAGCGAGAAAGAGATGGAGAGAAACATCAATATGTGGTTGTCTCTTGCATGACCCTTACTGGGGACCTGGCCCACAACTGAGGCATGGACCCTGACTGGGAATTGAACCAGCCACCCTTTGGTTCGCAGGCCAGTGCTCAATCTACCGAGCCACACCAGCCAGGGCAGAGAGTTTTCTCTTTATAGAAGTATTCCTGCCAATGAACAAAAGAGGTATGATAAAATACCACCACTTAGCAAACCCCTAATGAGTTAATGGATCGAGGCACTGACCATAAATGGTTACTAATATCACAGAAGAAGAGACAGCTGTCAGAGCACACCTCCATCTAGTAAATATTTTTGCCAAATCAAAAAACAAAGCTGGACTTAAAGCAACTCCCTAGGTTTAATATCAGTTATAGGAAATATAAGAAAAACATGTTACATGTCACCACTAAGATATAACTAGTGAATCCAGAATGTGAGAGATGCTAGGAACAAAGAAAGGCATTTCAGGAGGAGAGAGGAATTGATTAAAACAGGCATAAGAGACATGTCAGTCAAATGCAATATGTAGGCCTTTTTTACTCTTATTTTAATAAACTTTGTTTAATGAAAAAATTAAATATATATATAACAAAAGGAGAATACCAAGACTGTCCAAATATTTGATAATATTAAGGAATTGCTGTTAATTTTTTGATGTGATGAGGATATATTATTAAATCATTAGAAGGAGTTTTTATATTTTAGATATGCATACTGAAATATTTAAAGATGAAATGATATATCTGGGATTGGCTTCAAATAACTCAATGGGAAGGGAGGATGGTTGTAGATGAAGCAAGGTTGGCATAAGTGGATAATTATTAAAACTGGATGATGGGTACATGGCAGTTTGCTATATTAATCTATTTGGTTTATGTTTGAAATTTTCTACAAATAAAAAGATTTTTAAAAGATAGACTTAGGTTTGAAATCTGGATTTGCCACTTGTGATTTTTGTGATTTTGGGAAAATCCCTTAACCTCCTTGAGTCTCAGGGGGTTTTGCCTATAAAATAAGTACAACAGTACTTTTCCAATTTACCTGACACAGGTTTTTGTACCAAATTAAATAATATGTATGAAGTTATTTTGTAAATTGCTATAAACATATCAGTTATATTATTATGATGATTATGATTAAGCTTCTGAAAGGCTGTAGTTTTCCTAGTCACAGGGATATAAAACACAGCATAGGGAATATAGTCAATAATATTCTAATAACTATGTATGGTGTTAGGTACAAGATTTATCAGGATGATCACTTAGTAAGTTATATAATGTCTAATTACTGGGGTGTACACTTGAAACATATTATATGTCAACTATACTTGAAAAATTTAAAAAATGATTAAAAAAATTTTTGGTAGCTTTTTATGCTTCATCAAGCTATAGTGTTATCTAATATACTTTATATCAATTTAAAAGCTCTGGAATTGAACAGATACATGCAAAACAAATG
This sequence comes from Desmodus rotundus, assembly GCF_022682495.2. NCBI lineage: Eukaryota > Metazoa > Chordata > Mammalia > Chiroptera > Phyllostomidae > Desmodus > Desmodus rotundus. The sequence continues at coordinate 159,185,928 of NC_071388.1, forward strand.
AAACTAGACAACCTCCTCACACCAGATACAAGAATAAACTCAAAATGGATTAAAGACTGAAATGTAAGACTTGAAACCATAAAACTCCTAGAAGAAAACATAGGCAGTACAATCTCTGACATTTCTCTTAGCAATATTTTTTCGGATATATGTCCTAGGCAAGAGGATCAAAAGTAAAAATAAGCCCTGACTGGTGGGGCTTGGTTGGTTGGGCATTGTCCCACAAATTTAAAGGTCACTGGTTCCGTCCCAGGTCAGGGTACGTGCCTGGGTTGCAGGTTTGACCCCTGGTTGGGGCACATACGAAAGGCAACCAATCAATGTTTCTCTCTCTCTTCCTCCCTCCCTTCTCCTGTCTCTAAAAATAAATTAATAAAATCTTGAAAAAATAAACAAGTGAGACTACATCAAACTAAAAAGGTTTTGCACAGCAAAGGAAACCATCAACAAAATAAAAAGACTACCTACTGAATGGGAGACATTATTTGCCAACGGCACATTCAGTAAAGGGCTAGCATTCCAAAATTTACAAAGAACTCATTCAACTAAATATCAAAAAAACAAACAATGCAATTAAAAATGTGCAGAGAATAGACACTTTTCCAAAGAGGACTTACGGTTGGCCAATGGACCTATGTGAAGATGCTCAACATCACTAATCATCAGAAAGATGCAAATTAAAACCACAATGAGATATCACCTCATATTTGTCAGAATGGCTATCATCAGTAAACCAACAAACAAGAGTTGGTGAACATGTGGAGAAAGGGAACCCTCGTGCACTGTTGGTGGGAATGCAGATTGATGTAGCCAGTATGGAAGTTCTTCAAAAAATTAAAAATGGAACTGCCTTATGACCTGGCAATTCCACTTCTGGGTATATATCTGAAGAAACCAAAAACACTAATTTGATACTGGAAAGAGCGGGGGGAGACCACTTTGTAAACTATATAATTGTCCAACCACTGTGCTGAACACCTGAAACTAATACAAAATAATATTGAATATTACAAAGTAAATAAATAAAGAACTTCCAAATCCAGCAAAAAAATAAAGAAGAGAAATATAGATGCTTGTGTATGCTTATATCTCCTAACTCATTTCACTGAAGGAAATAGAATCAGTAATTTTCCCAGTATCAGTCAGCACACTTAGTGCCCATATCTTTGTTCCTAAATACCATTCTGCAGTAAAAAGAACTAGGGATCCTTGGATTGATTTCAAGATTGGGCAGAGGAAATATAAGATGAGTATAGAGCATCTTGTGATATCAGAAAATGAGGGATGCTAAAAATAAAGGGACAGAACATGAAGCATATTGAAAGAGGCACAGAAACCAACCTGAAAGAGTCTGAACGACAAAACAATGATAGAATTGGATTATAATCCAAAGAAAAGAATAAATATCCACAAGCCCATATCGGTATATAAAAGCCAATTAAAAAGAGGGATAAGGAGATCACATATGTATATGGTGACAGAAGGAGACTAACCTTTGAGTAATGAGTATGAAATACAATATACAGATGATATAATATTGTACACTTGAAACTAACATAATCTTATTAACCAATATCACACCAATGAATTTAATTTTAAAAATAGGAAGAATTAACATCGTCAAAATGTCCATACTACCCAAATCAATCTCTATATTCAACACAATTCCAATCAAGATTCCAACAACATATTTCACAGAACTAGAACAAGTATTTTAAAAAGTTATATGGAATCACAAAAGGCCCTGCATAGCAACTGCAATCCTGAGAAAGAACAGAGTTGGAGGAATCATGCTACCTCATTTCAATCTATACTATAAGGCCATAGTAGTCAAAACAGCATCATACTGCCATAAAAACAGACACATAGATCAATAGAACAAAACAGAGACCCAGAAATAAATCCACACCTTTATAGTCAATTAATATTCGACAGAGGAAGCAAGCACATACAATGGGCTAATGATAGTTTATTCAATAAATGGTGTTGGGAAATTTGGACAGATATGCACATAAAAATTAAAGTAGACCACCTTCTGATACCACACACAAGAATAAATTCAAAATGGATCAAAGACTTAAATGTTAGAACCAAAACCATAAAAATCCTAGAAGAAAACATAAGTAGTGAAATCTCAGACATAACTCATAGCAATATATTATCAGATATATCTTCCTAGGCAAGGGAAATGAGAAAAAAATGAACAAATGGGACTATATCAAACTAAAAAGGTTTTGCACAGCAAAGGAAAACATCAACAAAATGAAAAGACAATGCACAGAATGGGAGAACACATTCACTGATACATCTGATAAGGGGTTAATATCTAATATGTATAAAACTCAACACCAATAAAACAAACAACCTAATTGTAAAATAGGCAAAGGACCTGAATAGACACTTCTCCAAAGAGGACATACAGATGGCCAACAGACATATAAAAAGATGCCCAATGTCACTAATCATCAGAGAAATGCAAATTCAAACCACAATGAGATGCCATCTCATACCTGTCAGGATGGCTGTAATCAATAAACCAACAAACAACAAGTGTTGTTGAGGATGTGGAGAAAGGGGAACCCTTTTGCATTGTTGGTGGGAATGCAGATTGGTGCAGCCATTGTGGAAAGCAATATGGAGATACCTCACAAAACTAAAAGGGATCTGCCTTTTGACCTACCAATCCCATTTCTGGAAATATATCCAAAGGAACCCAAAATACTAATTTGAAAGAACATAAGCACCCCTGTATTCATTGCAGCATTATTTTCAATCACCAAGATATAGAAGCAGCCCAAATGTCCATCAGTAGATGAGTGGATAAAACAACGGTGGGACATTTACACAATGGAATACTACTTGGCCTTAAAAAAAGAAGAAAGTTTTACCCTTTCCAACAGCATGGATGGACCTGGAGAACATTATGCTAAGTGAAATAAGCCAGTCAGAGAAAGACAAGTACGATATGATTGCACTCATATATGGAATCTAATGAACAAACTAAACTAACAAGCAAAATAGAGGCAGACTCAAAGAGAGCAGGATGACAGCTAAGGCAGGGGGAAGGGGTGGAGGGATTGATCAAAAACGAAACAGGGCTCATGGATGTGGACGGCAGTGTGGTGATTGCATGATTGCAGGGGAATGAGGGATATAAGGGAACTAAATGGTAATGGAAATGGAATAAAAATTAAGTAAGTAGGTCCAAGGCAGGGCTTCCAGCCAAGATGGAGGCGTAGGTAGACACACTGTGCCTCCTCGCACAACCAAAAGAAGGAGAACGACAATTTAAAAACAAAAAACAACCAGAACTGACAGAAAATCGAACTACATGGAAGTCTGACAATCAAGGAGATAAAGAAGAAACATTCATCCAGACTGGTAGGAGGGGTGGAGACGGGCAGCCAGAGCAGAGAGGACTCGAGGCAAGGCGGCCGGACCCAGAGACATGGCAGATTGTGGAACGAGGCAGGCCAGGCTGCAGCTAGCAGACCCCACATCCCCACATTCGCGCATACATAAACTGGGAGGAATGGAGGGGGAGCGAAGCAGACCGCACAACCCAGGGCTCCAGCGTGGGGAAATAAAGCCTCAAACACCCATGGGGGTTGAGGTGGCAGCAGGAGAAACTCCCAGCCTCTCAGGAGAGTTCGTTGGAAAGACCCATAGGGGCCTAGAGTGTGCACAAGCCCACCCACTCGGGAATCAGCACCAGAGGGACCCAATTTGATTGTGAGTAGCAGAGGGAGTGACTGAAAACCAGCAGAGTGGAGCAGGTGCCATTGCTCCCTCTTGGCCCCTCCCCCACATACAGCGTCACAAGGTAGCAATCAGCATTACCCTGCCCGGGTGAACACCTAAGGCTCTGCCCCTTTACATAACAGGCGCGCCAAGACCAAAAAAAAAAAAAAAAAGGCCCAAATGAAAGAACAGATCAAAGCTCTAGAAAAAAATACAACTAAGCAACCAAGAGATAGCCAACCTATCAGATGCACAGTTCAAAACACTGGTAATCAGGAAGCTCACAGAATTGGTTGAATTTGTTCGAAAACCAGATGAAAAAATGAAGGCTATGCTAAGAGAAACAAAGGAAAATGTACAGGGAACCAATAGTGATAGGAAGGAAACTGAAACTCAAATCAATGGTGTGGACCAGAAGGAAGAAAGAAACATCCAACCAGAAAAGAATGAAGAAACAAGAATTCAAAAAAATAAGGAGAGGCTTAGGAACCTCCAGGACATCTTTAAACGTTCCAACATCCGAATTATAGGGGTACCAGAAGGAGAAGAGGAAGAGCAAAAACTTGAAATCTTATTTGAACAAATAATGAAGGAGAACTTCCCTAATCTGGCAAAGGAAATAGACTTCCAGGAAGTCCAGGAAGCTCAGAGAGTCCCCAAGAAGCTGGACCCAAGGAGGAGCACACCAAGGCACATCAGAATTACATTACCCAAGATTAAAGATAAGGAGAGAATCTTAGAAGCAGTAAGAGAAAAGGACACAGTTACCTACAAAGGAGTTCCCATAAGACTGTCAACTGATTTCTCAAAAGAGACCTTACAGGCAAGAAGGGGCTGGCAAGAAGTATTCCAAGTCATGAAAGGCAAGGACCTACATCCAAGACTGTTCTATCCAGCAAAGCTTTCATTAAGAATGGAAGGGCAGATAAAGTGCTTCTCAGATAAGGTCAAGTTAAAGGAGTTCATCATCACCAAGCCCTTATTATATGAAATGTTAAAGGGATTTATCTAAGAAAAAGAAGATAAAAAAATATGAACAGTAAAACTGACAGCAAACTTATGGTTATTAACAACCACACCTAAAACAAAAACAAAAGCAAACTAAGCAAACACCTAGAACAGGAACAGAACCACAGAAATGGATATCACATGGAAGGTTATCAACAGGGGAGTCGGGGGGGGGGAGAGGTACAGAAATAAGTAGCATAAATGGTAGGTAGAAAATAGACAGGGGGAGGGTAAGAATAGTGTAGGAAATGTAGAAGCCAAAGAACTTATATGTATGACCCATGGACATGAACTCTAGGGGGGGGAATGTGGGAGGGAGTGGATGGGCAGGATGGAGGGGAGTGAAGGGGGGAAATGGGACAACTGTAATAGCATAATCAATAAATATATTTTAAAAAACTAAGTAAGTAAAAAAAACATATAATCTTATTAACCAATATAACACCAATGAATTTTATTTAAAAAATGCAAAATCAAATAGAAAATTACTATTAGAGTAGTAATTACTATTACTATTACTATCCACCAATGGTTACTAATCTTAGTGAGCAAAAATTTAAGTGAAAACTGATTTGCAAGTATCTCCTGCAAAATATTGAATAATTACAATGGAAAATAGTACCTTTTTCTTTCATAGTGATATTAAACCTATATGGAGTGATAGCTTAACTTATTGATCTCTATGTGCCAGCTGCCATGCTAAACAAGTATCTATGAACTTATTTAATCCTTACAACAATTTTTATTTTCCCATTTTTAACAGATGAAGAAAATAAGGCACAGAATTGTTAAATAACTTGTTGAAGGTTGACAGCTAGTAAATCTTAGAGCCAGAACTGAAGCTAGACAGTTCAGTTACACTTGCTCCATTTAAGTCCTGAACAATTATTAGCTACACCTCCTGCCCATATTGGTGAAGTCTGGGTAGAGTGGTGCCAGTCCTCCAGAGCCTCCATGTTTCCCATCAGGGTGGCTGCATTGGGCATGACATGTTCACTCTGGTGTTAAGGATTAGGTAAGAGGGGTTGCTTGAACTTCAAAACAGACTTGATTTTTTTCACTTGCTCTAGAAGTTGGAAAAAGTTGAAGCAACATGAGAATCCTGGCTCTGAAACTGGTACAGGCTTTATAAGAAAGGATGAGACTTGACCTTGTCCTTTTCTCTGTAGTGCTTTCAGTGCTGCTCAGCCTCCATCTACTTTCCAGTTGAGAGAAGGAGGCTGAAAATGGGAAGTAGAAGGCAGTAAAATGGACTTCTCACGTTTCCTAATTGCCCAACAATGTGGAGCACCTGTTCTGTAAGAAACCATATTGTAAATGGCAGCAACAATCCCAGGCTAGCTCAGTTAGCACATAATGTAGCTGAAATACTAGGTGCTTGCAGCTGAATGTTTCCTAGCTTTTTGTTATCGTTACAGATGTGTAGTATTTCGGTTAAAGTATGGGCAAATAGGCTAGCCTGAGAACTTAGCCACATTGTTTATGTAAGAAAATGCTTTCCAAACAGCTAAGTCCGCATATTTATCTTAGTGTAGAACCAACTTTATCTATAGTATAGATCACCTACCCGAATATTCTGCTTCAAGCACACTGTACAATATGCCATTGTTGTTTTGATAGTAAACTGAAAAACATCTCTAATGAGTTAGGGAATCATAGACACACTGTGACTGGGACCAAAGTTTAATTAGCTAAGATAGTTAAAAAATTCTAGCAATACAAAAAAATTCATCTGCTTTTCATATGTCATATATGAGCTTTTATTGACCAGTCTACCTAAAACATTGAAACATATTAATGTCGCTATCTGAACCACTTGTAGATCTTCAGACTTGTGTGGCAAAAGGAATGATAATTATAATCTGCTTCAGGCTATAGGCTAGAATAATTCAAAGGAAATGTGCATTACTAAATGGTAAAGCTCATAAATTCTCAATGTCAGTTTGCCACTTGTGGCTGAAAATTGCAGTCAGGCCGGTTGGCTAGAGGCAAAAAGACTAGAGTTACTTAATATTTATGAGGTCTGAAGTTAGCAGTCACCAAAACCAAAATTGCCAGTCTTTTTCAGATTGCTCCATGAGATCAGTATCATCTAGTGCTGGCAAACCTGAGGGCAGGGCGGACTTGGTAATGATGAAACTTCAGATGTAAGTGTGAATTCTGCCCATGTCAGTCCACCGCAACCTCCTTTATGGATTTGTAGCCTTCCTATCTGATACACATTATTCCTGAAATACCTACCTAGTAGATTTTTTTAATGCAAAAATCTACTTGCTGCCTCACGTTTTACAACACAAAGGTAGAAATAGACCTTCCCTCACTCTGTAGTGTTCTTCAACACTTCCATCGTTGAACTTCTGGGAAGACTTTCCAAGTCTCTGTACTTCGTCATGATGGACAAGCCCGAAACACATTTTTAGATCCCAGCTGGGATCTAAACTTACATCACAGTGCACTCAGAAACTAATGTCCAGCCTTGTTCACTTAAGAGTTTGACTAGCATGGTATATGAGCAACTAAAACTCTGGGCCCCAGGATTACTGTTGTGGCTGTGGACTGTAAATTAGAAATGTGTGGGACTGAGAACCAAGATGGCGGCGTAGGTAGACACACTGCGCCTCCTCGCACAACCAGAACTGACAGAGAATCGAACAGCAAGGGGGACCAACACCAAGGAAACAGAAAATAATCATTCATCCAGACTGGTAGGAGGGGCGGAGACGGCACTGGGGTGGAGAGGACTCGCGTGGCTGTGGCGGGACTGAGACTGGCGGAGTGTGGGACAAATGGCGCAGGCAGTCCGAGCACTAGCAGACCCTGCGGCCCCACATTTGCACAGATAAACCCAGAGGGCCGGACTCAGAGTGGCGGAGAGTGGGGCAGGCAGAGTGGCAGGTAGCACCTTGCGGCACCACATTTGCCCACAGATAAACCGGATGAACGGCGGGCAGAGAAGCAGACCACTGCGCAACCCAGGGCTCCAGCTCGGGGAAATAAAGCCTCAAACCTCTGATTGAAAGCGCCCCTGGGGGTTGGGGCGGCAGGAGAGACTCCCAGCCTCACAGGAGAGGTTGTTGGAGAGACCCACAGGGGCCTAGAGTGTGCACAGGCCCACTTACTCGGGAACCAGCACCAGAGGGGCCCAGTTTGATTGTGGGTAGCGGAGTGAAAGACTGAAATCCGGAGGAGAGTGAAGCGGGCGCCATTGCTCCCTCTCGGCCCCACCCCCACGTACAGCATCACAGCGCAGCGACCAGCAATACCCCGCCCCGGTGAACACCTGAGGCTCCGCCCCTTAAAGTAACAGACGCTCCAAGACAAACAAACAAAAAAAATGGCCCAAATGACAGAACACTTCAAAGCTCCAGAAAAAATACAACTAAGCGACGAAGAGATAGCCAACCTATCGGATGCACAGTTCAAAGCACTGGTTATCAATATGCTCACAGACTTGGTTGAATCTATTCGAAAAACAGATGAAAAAATGAAGCCTATGCTAACAGAAACAAAGGAAAATGTACAGGGAACCAATAGTGATGAGAAGGAAACTGGGACTCAAATCAATGGTATGGACCAGAAGGAAGAAACAAACATTCAACCAGAAAAGAATGAAGAAACAAGAACTTGGAAAAATGAGGAGAGGCTTAGGAACCTCCAGGACACCTTGAAACGTTCCAACATCCGAATTCTAGGGGTGCCAGAAGGAGAAGAGGAAGAACAAAAAATTGAAAACTTATTTGAACAAATAATGGAGAACTTCCCCGATCTGGCAAAGGAAATAGACTTCCGGGAAGTCCAGGAAGCTCAGAGAGTCCCAAAGAAGCTGGACCCAAGGAGGAACACAACAAGACACATCATAATTACATTACCCAAGATTAAACGCAAGGACCTACGTCCAAGATTACTATATCCAGCAAAGCTATCATTTAGAATGGAAGGGAGGATAAAGTGCTTCTCAGATAAGGTCAAGTTGAAGAGGCTCATCATCACCAAGCCCTTATTATATGAAATGTTAAAGGGAGTTACCTAAGAAAAAGATCAAAAATAGGAACAGTAAAAATGACACCAAACTCACAGTTATTAACGACCACACATAAAACAAAAACGAGAGCAAACTAGGCAAACAACTAGAACATGAGGGTTGTCAATAAGGGAGTGGGAGGGGGAGAGGGGGGTAAAGGTACAGAGAATAAGTAGCATAGAAGATAGGTGGAAAATAGACAGGGGGAGGGTAAAAATAGTGTAGGAAATGTAGAAGCCAAAGAACTTATAAGTATGACCCATGGACATGAACTATGGGGGGGGAATGTGGGAGGGAGGGGGGTGGGCAGGATGGAGTGGAGTGGGGGGGGAAATGGGACAACTGTAATAGCATAATCAATAAATATATTAAAAAAAAAAAAAAGAAGAAGGGTGACTGGAAAAAAAAAAAAAGAAAAAAGAAATGTGTGAATAACTTTATAGTTTCACCATCAAGAAGCACTAGTCTTGGGCATTCCTAGCTACAGCCCAGGAGCAACTGCAGCTCAATGCTCATTTTAAATGCTTTGTTTTTTCATGTATAAACAGCATCCCAGATTTAAAATAACCCTTCCATTACCCATACTTCTTTAGAAAAGATAATTTCTTAGTGCTGAATCAAATACTTTTAAAACTTTTTATTAAAAATTCAAATACAGGAAAAAGAAGGGGAAAGGGTGTAATAAATTCTTTCATGTTATTGTCTAAAGATCAGATATTTGTAATGCAAAAAAAATAGTCATTTTTTTCCTGTCAATTGTATAGTATGGTGACTTTCCAAACTTGTAGGTGGAGTTAGAAGGAGTATCATGAAACTCACGGAGAAAAAAAATACATCAGGAGAACATTTGCTTAAAGGGAACAATAGAGAGAGGATTCCCCTAGCCCGTCTACAACTTTTAAGATTTACTGCTCTTTCTAGGGGCAAATCAAACTGAGTACAAGAGGATCCTAGAAACTAGTGTCATACAGAGTCCTTGTTCATAAGGCTGACAAAGACTAAACTGTAAACTTAGATAAGTAAGTATAGAATAATAAATCTTAAAATGTTCTGATTCTCCCCACAACCCCGTGATTAGGTCATCAGTTTTTGGAAATATTTTAAATATCAACCCCTGCCACCAGTCTGTCTTTCTCTTTTTGGTGCCTTTAGTTTGTTGGCATTTTAGCACCTGTTAACCCACCTGGTTTAGCACTTCAGAATAATATTTGGGAGAGACAAGGTAAGAGAGGGTAAGTTGGCTGTGATGGACAGGAAAGTGTAGTTAACCCCAGTTTGTCTCAACTCCTTTTTTAATGGAAAAAGTGAGAGTCTGTATGTATGTTTTATTTTTTATATATATTAAGAAACATAAAAATGTGACACTAAAGTATCATTCTTCAATTTTTTAAACTAAAGAAAAATAAGTTTAAGATTACTGCTCTGTATTTAGGCAGAAAGTTTAGTGGAAAACATTCTATTTATAAAGCAACCAAGAATATAAAATAACTAGGAATAAACAAATAATAAGAAATGTGCAGGACCTTTGTAAAGAAAACATTTGATCTCTACAGAAGGTTATTACAAATACTACAGCAAATGTGAAGAAATCTCATCTTAAATAAAAACAACTAAATATTGTAAAGAGTTATATTCTCCCTAGATTAATCCATATATTCAATGTAAACCCAATTAATTGTATGGCCAAAACACTTTAAATACAGTTGAAATGCAAATGGCAAACTGAAAAAACATTTGAAACAACATAGTACATAGATTCTCAGAGTACTCCTAAGAATAAACAACCCAAAATCTGTAGTGCGATATACAGATCTCATATTGTGGAAATGTACACTTGAAACCTATATGATCCCATTGACCAATGTCACCCCAATAAATTTAGTAAGAAACTTTTTAAACACCAAGAGGCCTAAATGGAGAATCACAAAAGAGTACAAATATATAAATAAAGGGAAATGTCTTCAACCTCAGCAATATCTGAACAAAAATAAGTAAAAGTGAGATACCATTTTTCATTTATGAGACTAGCAATGATATTGGTGAGGGTATAGGCAAATAAGTACCATGGGAATATAAATTGCTATTTTATGGAGAATAGCTTTGCAAATATGTCAAAATTTTGCATGCTTTTTAACCCAAAGAATTCTACTTTTAGGAACTTAAACTAAAAAGAATAACTGATCATATGTGCAGCTGTATTTATAAAAAGTATATTATGCAAGGAAAAAAAACTAAAAACAACTCCTACCTAAATACTCATCATTGGTCAAATAAAGTACTGTGTGACCCATCCATAAAAGGAATACTATGAAACCACTAAAGCAACCCAGGAGGCCTAAAAAGGATCATGTAGATCTATATTGTTTTGTTAGAGACAGATGTCTCCATATATTACAGAGATAAATTAATTGCTTTTAAAATAGCTGTTTAATAAAACTACATGTATAGATAGAATATGTTTAAAATATGAAATTAATATCCTATAAAAATATAATAGTATATATTTGTGGATACATAGAGAAATGTTCTAAAGTGTATTTGCTGAATGTCAGCAATGATCAATTGAGGAAGACTTTTGCTGTTTTTTATTATTTACTCTTTCTGCGTTTTCATCATTGTTATAAAAATATCTAATACCACATAAGTATGATTTTCATAAGGAAAACGAAACGTGGGCTTCTCATGAACTCTGGCCCATTCTTTGTGGTTTCAGGAGAAGGCAGAGCACATCCACTAACTAAGAGGATGACCTTTCAGAAGAGGATTCAGAATGAAAAAGTTAATGCTAGACACTGTCTTCACAGCTGCCAAAGACCCACTAAAGAGCTTCCCTTGGGAGGGGCGTGACTGTACGTCATTTCCATACTTGTTTTCAGAATGTACCTGAATCATAAGGAACACACGAAGTGGTAGGATGGTTGTGCAGAATAGTATTCTGGCACATTGAGTGGTAGACCAAGTCATCTCTCTGTCACACCCGATGTAAAGTCAGTTGTGACATGGCGAGAAAAAGGAAACTGTGGAGTTGCTGTTTGTGAGTTCACGTCTGTTGCGCTCCATGTTCCTGGTCAGATTCTTTCTGGTTGACTCAGGGCTGGATCCAGGAGATCTGCAGCTCTTTCTAAGGGATGGTTCTGCTTTTTCTTGTTCCCCTTCTCTTTGTCACTTTCTAGGAGCCCTCAGCAGGCGAGTCAGAATTATTGTCCAGAGTGAGGGCTGTGTCTTCATCTGTGCTACCGTATGTTTTTATAGATACTATACGTCTGACCCTACCCTTGGGACCCAGCCTTATTGGAGCTGGGCTCCCCAAATTTTATTTTTTCTTCTCAAATGAAAAAGTTTTTTTAAACAGATTTCCATCTGATGCTTTTTTTGAAGTTACACTTTGTTATCTCACAAATCTGTCTCTGTGGGTGTTCACTTGGATTCTGAAAATGGAGCTAAGATCTTGAAGTGGTTTCTGAATAAATAATGAAACATGTGTTCAAAGTCTGCAACTCTTCCTTCTCCTTAACCACATCCTAGATAACCCGCCAATGGTGAGTGTCATTTGTGTGAATAGATTCTCTAGTTTTAGTTTTCAGGGCCTTTTTTTTCATTCTAGCTGTCTGAATGATTAATGTGAGTAGGAAAATACTGTTGACCCATTTAAATCATGTCAAACAACATCCATTGCTCATCTACATAATGAAATACACACTGAACATTACATCTTAAGTGTGGGAGCCAGTGAATTAAAAAAATAATGTTTTACTTATGTTGCTTATGAAATAAATTATAAGACATTAAGACTGACTATGGCATTAAATATTAAACTATTCAAATGGTAATTGTCAATGAAAATAACCTATAAACTGAAACCACTAATAGCTTTATTTGCTAATTAGAGGAAGTAGGGGTGGTTGCATGCAACAGTGTAAGTTTGAAAGTCTTTATGTCAAAGTGTGGTTTAATATTTGACTATTACAGGATTTATTGTATATAGTTGAGTTTTTCAATTGTTAATCAGTGGTTATAAAAATAACAGTTTGCTGAAAAATCAGAAAAATGATTTGACATTTTTATCATGCTTTCATTAAATTGGTCCTTGAATAATTTTAAAGACAGCTAATTTATAGTTGAAACTATTTTGATCAATGATCAGATAACAAAGATAAGCTTTGACTACTTTTGAAATAATTAAATTTTGTAAAGACATCATTTACACAGTGTTTAAATAAATGGAAAATTTTAAGGCACTGAATTTAGATTATCAAGTTTCCATGGTTACACCTTTATAAGTTATTTTGTGTATTGTGTAATATGTCTGTGAGTCACTGATAATTATTTGTTTTTTGTTTGCTCTGTTGGCAGTTCTGTGTTTAGCTGAATTTAGTACAGTTCACATGGCTTACTTTGGTTTATGTATACTTTAGTGTTTGTGATTGGCAGTGATTGAGCATTTCTTGTGGAGTACTTGCCTTTTTTTGTCATAAATGATGTATGTTGGTAGCACTTGAAATATAAATAAGTTCTTCCTGTGTCACTGTTTAATAAACAGGAATTTTTATGCAAAGAAGACTTCTTGGTGCATTTAAACAATAAGATTTGGTAAGCGCTAGGATATTTCTATTAAATAGTTGTACACTGAGACAAATATGTTGAAATTCTTACAAACTTTAAGTTACAGAACTTACCAACAACAACAAAACAGTTTATGGATAAGCACAATGTTGACTAAACACTATTTAGTAACATAATAAAAATAGCAGTGTTCCTATCTAATCCTTAAAATTGTTTGTGATAGCCCTGGCTGGTATAGCTCAGGGGATTGAGCGCATGCTTCGAACCAAAGAGTCACTGGTTCGATTCCCAGTCAGGACACATGCCTGGGTTGCGGGCCAGGTCTCTACTGGGGATCTTGCCAGAGGCAACCACACATTGATGCTTCTCTCCCTCTCTTTCTCCTTCCTTTCCCCTCTATTCAAAAATAAATAAATAAAATCTTTTAAAAAATTGTTTGTGATAGTGAACTTCATAGGGAATGTCTTCATTGCCAAGTGGAATCTTTCTATACCATGATTTTTCCATTTCACCCTTTCTACAAATATAAAAACTATTCAATATACTTATGTGTTTGGAAGGATATGATTCTTGAGAAAAGCTGGGGTCTGTTATGCCTGTGAATGGAAGAAGAAATATTCCTTAGAACCTCACAATTAGGCATCAGCATCTTAGGAAGGCTCCACCAAGAACTCTCAGAAAATTTTCAGAATTGGGCTGTGCATAATTTACGGAGTTTAAGCATTCTCTCTGTACACTACAATCATGAGATGCTGTCTAGTTTGTAAAGTATTATCAGGGTGGTCCTGTGATAAAGCTAGAAAAGGTCCAGTGGTTTGGATGAAGTGGTTTTTAAGTAGCATCTCTGGGACCAGTGCACTTTGTGAATTATCCAAAGCACAGTTTGAAATTCAGGCTGGTTTCTACCTATTGATAGTCCATTTTAGAGTGACCTTCTCCCACAGTCCGGCAACCAGTGATCATAATTACCATTTATCAAGTGCTTACCTTGTGCCACTTTCCAGGCCTCATGTCATACAATTATCATAGCAATCCTGTAAGGAAGGTGTTCCTGTTAACAGATGAGGAAACTAAGGCTGAGAGAGCTTAACTAACTTGTCCAACTGAACCAACTAGTGCCAGAGAAGGAAACCAATTTAAACAAGAGATCACATATAATTAGGGCGGCACAATTTTGAAGGAAAACCCCATTCACTAACAAAATATAAAGTGTTTTAAATTCCACAATGTTTCCTGCTTTTTACCTTCAAATTGGCAATATTTTATTTAGGTATTTTGGAATTGGTTTTCTTTTTGTAACACTGGTAGAAGTATAGTTCAAAAAATATTCAGTACATTTCACATTAGATGTAAACACATTTCAAATATTGTACACATCAAAGATTTTGGTATTGTGGTTAGGTTGAAGACTTGAATCTAAAAATGAGATAGTGAATTTGTCATTTCACTAAGTGAATAATCTCAGCCAGCTAAGGTTTTCAAGTAGAATTGTGTTTTCAGTTGTAAGAGGCTGCCTTCCTTGTACAGTTACAGTATACATTTTGTTAACTATGGTGGTGGTTTTAATTTTTAATCTTCAGTTCAAAAAATAATGGTTTTATGTTGAGCATCCATATCTGAAGAAAAAAATACAAGGGCCAGTTTGTAAAGAGGCTTCTGTTGGACTCTTCTTTTAAGCCTGCACCATTTTAATACATTGCACTTTTTGCATCCATGCCTAAAACTGTGGAGTGATTATTTATTCATGTGGTTAACTAAGTCTGCACAGTTGAATTGAATTTAAAACTATTTGTGACAACATAACTGCATCAGTCCAAAAAGCTGCCTTCTGGTCGTTTGGAACTTTGTCTTTTACTAAAGAAGCTACTGTGTATTTTCTCTTTATTTTTCTTGTGAAAATAATACCTAATGAGTGATCTTAGCTGCCATTGTCTCTAATATGTAATCACAACTACAGACATTTGGAAATACATTGTTTTCCTGGAGCTTTAGCTTTTTCGTTTTAGCTTGTGATTGTAGACCTACCTACCTACCTACCCACCACTCCTGTGGCCTGGTTGCAGGGCAGAGACAAAACCCCCACAGTTGTTATAACAACCACCGTAGGGTTTGTGCTAAAATGTTTTCTTTTTATTTCGTGTCTTTCACTTGGAGTTATACAGTGAAACCATTCTCAGGAAAATATTAAGATCGTAGGTTTGGCGGAGGGGTTGGTATTAATACTGCAGTTTGGTCAAAGCTTTGAGCTATTTTATACCAATTGTTCACATAAATAACTTTAAGTAGCTCATGAAAAGAGGAGGAAAACGAGAAAAAATACATCTAACAATATAACTAAAGCATGTTGCATATAGCATTCAGTTGACACTATTGTAAGATAAAGACCAAAATTACACTCTTTTCAAATGCTTTAATACAATTGAAAAATATTCACATTAAAGCTGTTACTTTGATCATAAACTAAAAGTCCCTATGTCTTCTATTACTGAATATTTTTATCCAAAATACTAATGTTTAGTAGTATTTTCATGAAAGTGGTGTGTATGAATATGCTTTTGAAAAAGTAATTAAAGATATAAAATAAAAAATAATTAAATTAAAAAACGACTTTCTTACTATATCAATTATTTTAAACTTATGATGTTTTTATATGGACTTTCTCTAAAATTGAACCCCATGTGTGATTTCTGTGAAATTGTGATTTCTATGAAATTGTTCTTTCTGATTCTTACTTACATGCTTGAATATAAATTTTTTCTGTTTTCCTCTTCTTTAACCACAGTGTGTGAGGTAACAGGGAGTATTTTTTTTTTTCTGGAGACTTTGGGAAGTTGAAGTTTGCCAGATGTTCTGTGCTAACCCAGAAGTGTGCATTCTCTGGGTCTCAGGACTGTGTGAAATTCTTTCTTGTTTCTTTGTTGGAACATTTGCTTTTGGTTCATTTTGGCCTTGTACTTCTGCTCTGATCAGAGTTTGTCTTTTATTCTGTATTTAAATGATATTACGGCATCCAGAAAATCTGGCAAAGAAAATGATATTTTGATGACATTTTTCACAGGGCTCAACTAGAATGAATTATTACATTTTAACCATAGCCCTAATAAACAGCTCCTTCATTTCCCCTAGGAGAATACAGTATTTCTTTGTCCATGAAGTTGCCTGAGTATATGTATTGTTGAAGTGCTAAAAAGCTGCTTTCTCTAAACTTTAGCTGAGAGACAATAGGATTTTCTAAGCATATACTATTTCAGTGTGACTCAACATTTTATGATTATAAAGATGAATTTAGATTAAAATTTTGAAGTAAACATTTTTATCTTAAATGGATAAATTTTATACAGTAGTCTTATTTTTTTTTTACAAGTTAATGATTTCTATGTAATTTCCACTTGCCCACCAAATGATCTGCTTTTAGTTTTAGGCTTTGAGTTCTTCATTATAATTATTAACACCCCTCCCCAGCTGTGGTTGGGCTAGCCTAAATAAATTTTTTTTTAGGCCCACAAACACGAGTCTACTTTAGGAAGTAGGTATGTTCGTTAATCTGTGTTTCTAGAATAGGTGGGTGTTTTTGTCTCCCAAGAAGCGGGGGACTGCTTTTTGTTAAAATCATAGATCCCAGGGTGCTAGTATTGTACATTAAAGAATCATCACATGTTGTCCAATTAGCTTTTGTAAAGAAGCAAAATGAAGTATTTTCTTAAACCCTTTCTGAACTTGTCATTGATGTTATACTATATCAGTTGGTATTGATAAATTTTAAAAAGGAGGAGGGATGTACACAGAACCGACTTCCTGATAGAGCCTTGGGGAAGGTCATGTTTTGCCACGACCTGGGCATCATTCTTCAATGTTGTTATTATTGGAAGAGAATGCCCTCAGGCCACAGCTCTTCCTCTCCCCAGAAATACTCCAACTCTGGCTGACTTTCCAGCTTGTCTTCTCTGGAACCAGGACTCCCAGGCTCTGCTGGGAGTTCTGACATCCACAAGCTAGTGTCTGTGGTGAGGACCTCCATCACACCTTCATTTGACTGCTTACTTTGATTAGTAGTGTATGAGAATGATGAAGTCTCAGAGATACCGCAAACTGAGATCATTACGCCACGACAACAAATTTTTGTTTCAGCATAAAAGTGACTTACGATGTTTTTGTCACTTAAAATATTTTACACATTTCTTTTTTTTATTTCTGTGGGTCTTTGTTACTGTTTTAGCAGTCTTAGCTATAAATAACTTGAACTCTACCTTTTAAGACCACAGAATGTCACATTGCAGTGCCTTTAAGAACAACACTGTTGGATGTCAAGTAGAATCTTTACTTCAGATAGGTATTTATGCCAGTATACTTTAGACTCAACTGTGCTTTATACTGAGCATTAAAAAAATGATCTGTTTTCTAATACCTGCATAATGACTGGGTCTGCATTCTCTGTATAAATGTTGTTTAATAAACACTGTAGCTTTATCATTCAGAGGCTGTTTCCAAATGCTGTTAATTAGGGGATAAAATGTTTCTTAAGGGTTTGTGAAATAGATCTTACCCTTCGTGTAATGGCATCTTAGCTTGAAATCCAGGAAGCAATGGTGTATGGTGTCCATATCCATGATTTCCTGAATTGGAGAAAAAGTGTGGAAAGCATCTGGGGAGAAGGAGGCTCTTTACCAGCTTGTTTCCTGTAAGCTCAATTGGAAGACCTTGTCTGTGCAAATAGATTTCAAAATAGAGCCTGCCCTTTGACTGTCTCCATAATTACATGGCTCACTCTGTATTTTATTTGGCAGCCAGAGCAGTTAACCCCTGGAAGGAAGGGGCTGATGGCATGGCCAGTGTGGCTCCCCAGACATGTCCATGGGAATGAATAAACCACTGTTTGGAGAAACCCATAGCTAAAAAACACACCAGAATAATCTTCAACTGAACTGAAACTTTTTGAAAACAAGTTTAATAATGTTTATTATGATCGGTTTAAAAACTTACTTTGGCCTTATTGTGTAGATGGTAGAATATTAATTGTTTTTTTAAAAAACTGGAATTGGAGGAGTTCCTTGTTGCTTTGATGTAATCAGCGTCTGTCAACAGAATGGATTTGCTTTTGTTTAGTATCAAGGGCCCTTGTCCTTTAGCTTTGCCCAATCAGTATCTGCTTCAGCCTAGGGCATTCCCTTAGCTGGGTTTTTTCTCTTCAACAAATGCACAGGTTATTTCTTGTGAAACCTGAGCTTCTGTTTTAGTCAAGAAATATAAGGCATGGGTGCATTTGCACTGTTCTCTTTTGCACCCAAAACACACAGTGCTGTGACAGCCTGAGCTCCTACTCTGGGTTGGAGTTCATGAAGTGTGATCTTTCTGTGGTTCTAATTCTGCCTTGAAAGTGTATTTCTATGGTGCGGTCCCTTCTGAGCCTACTGTAGGAAGCAATATTTCTAAACAGTTAAAAAATCTCAATTTGCTTTTTTTAAGTTAATGTATTATTTAAGCAAATCATTTGGTTTAAAATTTAAATTATCAGTGAGTGTAAGAGCTGTATTTGAAAATGAATTAGCAAAACATTGTTGTTTTCTCTCTTAGTAATCATAAATCATTTAAATCTGGCAGGCATTCCTCCCTTCATCCAAAATAATTGCCTCTATTTGTAAAATCAATTAGATGTTGATATGCTATAAATAATAGTTTAGTTACTAGACTTTGGCATTTGCTGATCATTGTGAAAAAATACACTCAGTAAGACATTTTACAGGTGTCTTTTAAATTACATATTATCTCTGGTTGACATTATTAGCTAATATAAAGTAGTATAGGCTACTTTACTGTGTTGTTTTCTATTCAGATATTTGATACCTCTGAAATGTAACATAACTGGGAATTGATGGCACACTGCAGGGTGAAAGTGCTCCCCTGGAAATGTACAGTGAAAAATATAAGTATTGGTAGCCCTCACTTGAGTACAAATATGCTTTGTTCAGTTTTACAACTGCTTAAAATAACAAATATTTAAGTGTCTCTTTGAAAGTTCATTCAGACCTCTCCCTTAAAAATACTTGCTCACCAAAAAAAAACCCCTCGCATTTTCAAGGGTAAAATCGGCTTAATTAAGGGTCATTGGTAGAGGTACACATAAAAACCCAGGGCTCAGTGGGTGAAATGGAAGCGTTTCATTATGTGGTATAGAATGCATGAGCAGATAACAATTAAACTGGACCCTGAGTAAGAGGCCAGTAAATACAGGGCATACGTGTGCAGCAACATAAGTTATTTAAAATGCATCCCTCCCTCTGTCATACTTGAGTTCTGTAACCCCACCTTTCAGACCTAATCTGTAAAGGGAGATAAGATGCAGCATTTAGAAACTGATGCTATTACCAAATATAAAAATATTTAAAATCATAACGTAGATTTTATTGCAACTCAAATTTAAAATATGAAAAATGTGCTGCAGGGCCCAGAGGACATATAGCAGTTTCAGGAGACATGCAGGCCGCACAGCGTGCTCCTCTGTGAAGTGAAAGAAGCAGTTGCTTATAATTTCCAATGTTCAGCTGAAACTAGGCACTGATAGAATTTTTGTGACAATGAAAATAATTCTTTTTTTTTTTAACCGGGGTAGTATTAAGTTCCCCAAAGAACATTTTATTTTACTTTATTTTAGTTTTTAATTATTTTATTGCTGTTCAATTACAGTTGTCTGCATATTCTCCCCACCCCTGCCCCCCACCCCAGAAAATAATTCTTATTATTACCTGTGATAACAGTAAATATTCTAGTGTTCATAACAAACAATATAGATTTACTGCCTAATAAAACCCTACATAGAGTTTCTATTACATAGCCAACAGTGACAGCACTCACTACGATCATGTCTAAGATCAAATTAGTCCAAAGCAGCTCCTTGCTGATCTGGGGCTCTTCTGCTCTCATGAGGTTTCTGATGGTTTTCTACTGACATCTTCTAAACTTCAGATTAGTCAGCTTGCCCCTTGCAATAACCAGTACACACCTAAACCTTGTTTCCAAAAATAGCTTTAACAAAAGAGGGTATACTGTGGGTCGTGAGAGAATAAGGGTGTCCAGAGATGGAGACACCATCCCCTGGCTGGTGGAAACCTGGCTGGTGTTCCTGCATCTGATGATGGACGTCGTGCATCAAATTAGCTGTAACATTGAGAGTAGCAAATTGGAAGTTAGGCATAGTTATAAGAAGGTATGAGCAATGCTTTTATTTATTTACTTACATTTAAAATCGACATATAATTGACATATAACATTATATTAGTCTTAGGTGTGTGAAACAGTGCTTTTATAAGGAAATGGTGCTTATTATAGAAAGTTCAACAAACCTTTTATAGAATGATCTGTGGCAGATACTGTAGTTTGGTTAACCTGTGACCCTGAATATCACTGGGATTGGGGACTTTAATTTTGCTCACTCTCTGTTTAGGTAATTTGTTAATTACTATTTATTAATTACTATATGATAAAGTTGAGGATCTTGCCCCCTCCCTTTTTTTGGCCACATTAAGTGGGGGACCAGTATCTTCAAAAGGCACATATTGACCTAAGCCCATTTCTTCATTTCACCTATGAGAACACTAGAATTTTTTTTTCTGGTTTGTAATGAATAGTGGAATAAAATGGTATGGTACCTTATTATCCTGTTATCTTGTAACAACATTTATAGGATGTCCTTTATCAGATTGAAAGAAAGGATTTTGCTTCAAATAAAGAAGTATGTTATGAAAGTGGAATTGCTGAGTACACTGCTGAACCATAATTGTTAACAAATTTGATATGTTCAGGCTGTGTTCCCAATGTTTGTCACGTGTGAATGTGCCTGCATCTATTCAGCAGTGAGCCCATCACTTGGCAGAACAGGTACATTGACAATACTGTTCATCTTAGAGGTGACTGTCTCAAAAGCCTCATCCATATATCTTAGTGGAAGCCTGATGACTTCGTGCTTCAAGTTTAAGTACATAGAAAAGATTCCCTCTATAATGACTATGTACTTGAACTTGATAATACTGATAAAGATGAGCTCTCTTTTGTGTTATCAGCCACATTGAAAAAATATCTTCATGCCCTGGCTGGTGTGGCTCAGTGGATTGAGTGCTGGCCTGTGCGAACCAAAGGGTCACTGGTTCAGTTCCCAGTCAGGGCACATGCCTGGGTTGCAGGCCAGGTCCCCAGTGGGGGGCGTGTGAGAGGCAACTACACATTGATGTTTCCCTCCCTCTCTTTCTCCTTCCTTTCCCCTCTAAAAATAAATAAATAAAATCTTTAAAAAATTAAAAAAATATATCTTCATGAGTCCTAAAATTGATCAGAGTCTACATCATCCCATTACCTGGAATGTATAGCATGACAGTCAAATGCTGCTGAATGAAGGCATAAATGTCAGAGTTAAAAAGGACCTCACAGATTATGAAGTCCAACTCCCTCATTTTACTAAGCATCCTATGTCGCTGGTAGCATCTGTGGCACCAGTAAGCTCTCAGTCAGGGCTCACTGTTAATGTAACTGCTCAAGGTCACAGAGTTAGCTTTTGGCAGGACCAGGAGTAGAAGTTAGCTCCCAGGAGCCAGCCTATGCTGTGTTACTCTGGCCTGTTTTGCATCATATGTATCATCACTTGATATAATCTAATGTATCTGTTTGCTTCTTGTCTGCATCCCACCACAGAATATAAACTCCATAAGAGCAAGGGTTTTGTCACATGGTTCACTCTGCATCCACAGCATATAGGAGGAGCTCAGTAAGTAGTTGTTGAATAAAAGAATAAATAAATTTAGAGGTCCAAGGTAAACATGTCAAAAGAATTGAGAAAGGAAAGGAAAAAATTAACATTCATGGAGCACCTACTTTTTAAAGATGGTTTACGTGGTTGTCTCAGCTAATGCTCACACAGCCCAGTAGTGAGGAAACCAGTGCTGTTCCCATGCAGTGGCCACAGAAGGGAGGCTCAGAAGTTTTGCTAATTCACACCTGTCAGACTTCAAAGCTCATGCTGCTTTCACTACCACAATGTTTCCCAATTAAGTCAGTTCTAAGAATTTTCATGGGAACTACCTTTATGTTAAATGTTGGCTGGCTCTGTGATATTTATTTTTTCACGATTAAAAAACCACTTTCTTTAAAATCCATTCCCTGAAAAGACACATTCTATAAAGCAAGGCATGCTGGCTTCTGGAGCCCATGCACATTGCTGAAAGGCAGCGTGGGGTGGCAGACATGACCCTGGACTGGGACTTAGAGGACCTGAGGCAGGGCCAGCCTTGACCCATCCCCAGAGGTTGAGCCTTACTTCCTCATCTGTAAAATAGTGACAACAACAGCTGCCTGTGCACCTGACACAGTGGGTAAGAGATAATGTAGGCAGAGCACCTAGCACTGTGTTACTCAAAGAATGTGGCCATTAAATGTTACCTACTATTATTGTTACTCTATCGGTGTTGTCATTATTAATAGTATCATAATACATACTTTCCTCAGAAAAGTATGTCTTTGGTCCAACCTGCTGATGCAGTTAAGGGGCCCATAGTCATAGATTGATTCCGCTTGAGCCTTTACTTTGCTTTAGCTGTGATCCAGATTTTCTGTTCCATAGCCACAGACCGCTCACCCAACTTCTCACTGAATCATATGTTTGGTCAACAAAGGGAGCTTGTCTTGAGAGAGGGGATGGATTAGGTCAACCCATTACTACTTTTGGAAAAATAACTTAATAGTAGTAACTTTTTAAAATTTTTTATTTATTTATTTTTAGAGGGAGGAGAAGGAAGGGAAAAAGAGAGGGAGAGAAGCATCAATGTGCAAGAGATACATCAATCAGCCACCTCTCACCCACCCCAAACTGGGGAGCTGGCCCGCAACCCAGGCATGTGCCCTGACTGGGAATTGAGCCTGTGATCTCTCAGTTCACAGGCCAGCATTCAATCCACTGAGCCACACCAGCCAGGGCAATAATAGTAACTTTTAATAGTGTTATGGTTCCTTTTACACTTTCTGGGTTTTTCCATGTGTGTTAGCTCATTTTTTTCTCATGCATGTGAGAAAAGCAATAAACTTTGTAGGAGCAACTCAGCCTGCTTTCCCCCAGCTTTGGCATTTACTGCGTGTCCCCAGGGAAGTTACCTTTGTGTGCCTCACAATCTTCAACTGTGGAATGGAACAATAAAGACCCAAAAGAAGAAACTTGCTCAGGACCACATAACTAGCAAGTGATACAGCTGAGATGAAACTCCAGACTTCTGTTTTCTAATCACCTGCCTTTTTCTGACACTCATTTACCATTTGACAATCTTGGAATAGTGATTATCTTTAGGGAATATTGTACTTTAGAAACTTTGGGGAATATGTACATACCTCAGACTACTTTTTTTAAGTGATATTGCAGACATTTTGTCCAGTATTTGGAATTATTTAAAATAATACCTAAAACACTTCTATAAGTTTGATTCCACAATATTAAATGGAACTTTATGAAAGAACATAATTGAGTAAAACTTACAACACTCAATCCTTGGCCATTGGGGTTTGTTCACATAGGTGCCTTTTCCCAAATAATTTAGACATCTTGAGGCCTGGGGCCAGTACTCATCTGCAGTCCATGTTTCCATTATGTTTGACAGCTGAAAGGTTACTCTAGGCCAGTACTTCTCAAACTTGTGTGTGCATTAGAATCACCCTGAGGGCTTGTTAAAGCACAGATTGCTGGCCTCATCCCATTGTCTCTGAATCAGCAGGGGCCCAAGAATTTGCACCTTTTTCCATATAATGCTAATCCTGTTGTTCTGGGTACCACAATTTGAGAACCAGTGCTCTAGATCAAGAGTCTGCAACTTCTGTAAAGGGCCAGATCTGTCACAACCACTCAACTCTGCCACTGTGGCTCAGAAGCAGCCACAGACAATTGTAAGCAAATAAGGGTAATTTTTTTCCAATAAGGCTTTATTTAGGAGGACTGAAGTTTGAGTTTCATATAATTTCATGTTACAAAATATTATTTTTATTTTGATTTTTTTCAACCACTTATAAACATAAAAATCACTTTTAGGTGGTGGGATGTATAAAAACAGGCAGCAGGCCAGACGTGGCTTTTGGGATGTAGTTTGCTGACCCTGACATGCAGTTATGTTGGGGGTGAGGTTAAATTACTATTTTAAGTCTACAAGTTATCCAAGTAAGTGGTTTAAAAAGATCTAACAGTATAGAAAGAAAATAAAATGACTCAAGAAGTCTTCATCCCTAGTGCCAATCACATGACCCAGAAATAACCACTATTGATGAATACCAATTTTCAGAAATATTATAGGCATATTCAAGATTATATAAATGTATAGGCTCTTTTACATTAATGGGCTTTTATAATAATGTTCAGCATTTTCTATTTTCTTAGCAATGTACTGTGACCTCTTTTTATATCAATACTTAGAGATGATTTAGCCTATTCTCTTTAATACTCATAAGTCCATAGTTTTCTATTGTGTAGATATACCATAATATATTTAACCAGTTCCCTACTAATGGACATTTGGGTTATTTCCCATTTTTTCTACCACAAACAATGCTGCAGTAGGGTTCACCTTCTTATGTCCATCATTGTATAGTATCTTCAACATAAAGTCATAGGAGAACAAATTGCTGAGTCAAAGGAAATGTGCATTTAAAATGTTGGTAGGTATTTCAAAATTCCTGTTTGGTAATTTAAGACCCTACATTCATTTTCTTTCAGGGTTATACCCTACATTTTTGCTATCTAGTCTTTATTTGACCTGAGCATTCATCGCAGTGAATTTCAGGATGATGCCCCACTGCACATGAACTTAACACAGAGCAGTAATCCAACCGAGGGCAAAAAGTGCAGCTGGCAATTTGTCCATGATTCTTCACAGCTTTAAAGGATAAAAAGCCACCCAAACGGTTCCCCAAATCTAGGGTCACCCAGGACATTGCTGCATAAGGTACCACATAGAAATTGCTCTTTTTATAGACCTGGTGCTCAGCAGATGTTTCTATATGTTTGTTTCTCATTAGAGTAGAGTTTTCCATTGTCAAACATTTATGTAAACATAGTATTAGCTAATAAATATGCTGTGCTACTATTGTATTAGAGCTCAGAATGCCACTGCTTTTCTATTTGGGGCTTTTCCTTTTTGAGCCAGTAAGGGATTAGAATAATGATTTAATAGGCAACTACGCAACATCTTAAAATTTAGCACTATGTTAGGTTTTCTTTACTTAAAATATGTCTCTTTCTGCTCCTAGGTTGTCATAGAATTCTCTCTTCACCACTCAATCATATCTACTTACACAAGCAGTCAAGCAGTCAACAAAGAAGAAATTTCTTTTTCCGGAGACAAAGAGAAATTTCACACAGTATAGTTTTGCCGGCTACAGTTTCTTCAGCTCATCCAGTCCCTAAGGTACTGTATTGTCTATTATCTGCTGCTTTTTTCCAGCCAGGATAAAGGTTAGCTGCAGAAGCAATCTAATGGTTTTGCACCTTTGATTTCTAAGCTGTTCGAATCATAATTTTTAAACTTAGTTTGTGATTTTACATTGTGATTTGAGAAGTTTTAATATACTGCAGTTATATAATGTCAATTTTTTAAAATAAAGATCTGAGCTTACAATTGCTTAACTTGTTTAGAATTAAAATTTCTATCATGAAATTTTCTATATTAAATTTCTAACATGAAGATAAAACTACACATATGTAGTTTTTTTTAGTTTTTTTTAAAGGAAAAAATGATATAAAATTGGCATCATTCAAGAGAGATTACTTGAAACTAATATACTAGATTGTTTTTCCTGAAGCCTGCTTTTATACTTTTTATGTTATTAATGCTGCTCTCTTTGAATCTTCTTCACAGCAAATTAAACATCTTGTCTTGGAGAATTCTTGACTCTTTTTCTAGAAATTAGAATTCTGTGGGAAAACAATCCTTTTTTTAATGCAATATAAATAAGGTGTGTGAGTTATTTAGAAAGAACGAGAATAGCTGAAAGAAATATAGATTTGCCGCAAAAAATCACCTGCTTTCCCCTTTTTATGCATTTTTTTACAGTGAACCCACATTAAGTATATTATACCTCCTGAAGGTGAGTGACCATCCCCTTTTTTTTAACAAAAGGGCTGACAAGACAGGCTACCAGAGCCCAAAGTATGTTCCTGGTATTTTCTTAGGTGGAAAAGAAAAAGAAATCTCTGGAGAGATTAATGTATTGTTTTAGATTCCAGTGACAACCCAATAGCCCTTCTGCCTGTCGTTGTAACCTGGCCAGATCACAAAGCAGAGACAAGAGCACAGAGTCTGTGGGGGAGACTAGGAGCTTTTGTGGGCACTGGTGGAAAGCTGCAGCAGAGAGATGCTCATCCATAGCTCAGCTGTGGCAACCCAGGCAATGGTGTTACCTGTCTCAGAAAGCCCATCTGAACATGAGAGTAAGGGCAGGTCCTTAAATCCTGCACGATGCCCTTCCAGAGTTGCTGCGATATCAGTTGAATAGTGCTATGTTTCTCAACTCCTTAGTGGGTAGTGTTCAACAATGCTTATGTAGCAGTTTCCATAAGTAGTTTGTAAAGAGCTGTGCAAAACTTGGAGACTGAGAGAAGTTCTATGTGTAAGATAGTGTTTATTTTCTGCATACTGCCCATGGATTTAAGTAAGTGATGGAGAGTGTTTTACAAAAGTAATCAGAGTTGAATGTTTTGAATTTGGGGGGATACTTTGTTAGTTTTTGACAAATGTTAGAAATGTTCTAGCTATTGTTTTATGTACTTAAAAAATAAAGAAAAGAAAGGCTCTTTTGTTTTATTCTTTAGCCATTATTAGTTTGGGTACAGTTGAGAAGTGTAAGAAAGTATACATGTAATGGGCTTCAGTGGCCTTGACAGTCAGCCTTTTACATATATTCATTAAGAGAGGGTGTTGTGAACTATCTTTTGCATAAATTTTATCTTTGTGTTAAGAAGATGAAAGTACTCTTAATTAGCCATTTAACAATTTGGAAGCTTGGTGCTATTTTTTATCAATGACAGTATGGTTCTAACGGGGTTGGGAGAAGGAAGAAAACTACTGTTTGTTTTGACCAGAAGTCTACTTCAGTCCAGTTTGTCTCAAAGCACAGTGAGGTTAACAGACCATCCAGAGACAGCACTAACAGGCAATGTTAAGTTCAAAAGGGCAGGGGAAGGAACTGGGGGCAGCCTGGAGGCTCTGTTGTGCTGGCTTTGGAGGTCGGCACTCCAGCAGGAAGGGCAGAGCTCCATGAAGCAGGAGGTTGTGTCTGAAAAAATGATCCCATTGTCATGCGCTGGGTTCTGATCTTCGTTTTCAATCCTTTTTCCTCCAGCACATAAAGAAGCCAGACTATGTGACGACAGGCATTGTACCCGACTGGGGAGACAGCATAGAAGTTAAGAATGAAGATCAGATTCAAGGGCTTCGTCAAGCTTGTCAGCTGGCCCGTCATGTCCTCCTCCTGGCTGGGAAGAGTTTAAAGGTGGCGTCTCACTAAGCCTCAAGACTTACATAAGGGGCAACAAATCCTCTTTTTTTTCCTTTTTCCCTTTTTAACTGTTCTTTTGTACACATCTAATTTGTTAATAATTAAGTAAGGCCTTGGGATAGGGAAAGGGGATTACATTATTTTATGTGTTTATTCAGGAGATTATTTAAAATCCAAACTCAATTTTAAATAGCAGAATTCTGGAGATGCTTTGGGCTCAATCAGCCTATCCAAGTTGATCGACGGCAACCGGCTTTGACTTTTGCCCCCTTCCTCCTGCCTGTAGTTTCTGCTTTTATTCCCCACATTATTTCCATTATTTTCATGTGCCTGCAGAGTTGCTTGCCTCAGCCTTTGTCTCCTATTTTCTTGCATTTGCTCTGCAAAAAAAATCAGACCAGATACACAAAGCTATGGGTAATAGAGCAATGTTATGTACAACTGTCTTACTACAAGATTTAGTTCTTTCAGAATAATCTAAAACACTCTGCTATATAAGGATCATAAAAGAAAATATGGGCCTATAGTTTCAAAAATGTGGGCAGAATTTAGGAAGTGAGACTCAACAGTGAAATCACGGAAGGTATCATCTGTGTCATAAACATGTTATAGCAAAATAACGTACTGTGAATATAAAATAGCACAAAATTATTTAATAGTTAATTTTTAATAAAAGATTTTCTTTTAGAATTTTATTCATGATTTATGAGTTTATGAAGAAAGTCTTCATGTGCTCACAAAACTCAATTATAGTTTTCTTTTGGTTTGAGGGCAGTTGGATAGCTTCTAGTAAGAGAAAAATATTTTTTTAAAAACTGACTTATTTAGTTATGAAAGAAATCAAGATCAGTGAAAATCAAATCTGTAAAAAATGGGCCCTGGCCAGTTAGCTCAGTCGGTTAAAGTGTAGCCTGCATACGCCAAGGTTGCAGCTTGGATCCTCAGTCAGGGCACGTACAAGAATCAACCAATGAATGCATAAATAAATGGAACAACAAATTGATGTTTTTCTTTCTCTATCTCTTCCTAAAATAATCAATCATATTTTTTTAAAAACTGTAAATTTTTTAAACATGTGTAAAAAATGTATCAGACTCATTTTTTTTAAATGATGGCCCATAATCCCCATGCCATTGCTGCAGAGCCCACGGCCTGTTTCTGAGATATAAACGTGTGGATCGACCTACTTTTCAAATTTTGTCGTCTAACCTGACAAGTCTTTCGAGTATTTATTTATATGCTTCTATTTGCCCACGGTGCTAATCATTGGGGGAGAGGAAGGAATTGCCTAACTACATATTTTTGAAATTTTCAGGCTAAAAAGCAGTCATGTTATTTAATGACTCACAAATGATCTGAAGGATCTTAAGAGTTTAAAATTGCCATTTCCTAATAGACTATAACATCACCATATACCTAAATGATTGTCAAAAAGACACAATTTAAGATTTCAATGTCAATTAGAATTAATTAACATCTTGTACCACAAGTTTATCAAAGTAGATTTATACAATTTCACCTGGAAGTTCTGTGGCTACAAGCATAGTCAATAGATACAGGAAATGTCTTCACCTGTCACTGAGCAATTTCTTTATTTAATATTTTAGGTCGACATGACAACTGAAGAGATAGATGCTCTTGTTCATCGGGAAATCGTCCGTCACGATGCCTATCCCTCACCTCTAGGCTACGGAGGTTTTCCAAAGTCTGTCTGTACCTCTGTAAACAACGTGCTCTGTCATGGTATTCCTGACAGGTATTCATTGCTTAATAACATATTGTTCCTTTGGAAACTAAAACGTGAAACTAAGATCTAGCACATATGGTGAAAGACACTATTGTTTAATTGAAACCCACCTGCAAACTTTTGAAGCTAATTATGGTAAAACAAAAAATTTGAAGTATTTTGCTTCTAAGTGACGTGATACTCCCATTTAATGTTAAAGCTGTATGTAATCCCAAAAAGTGATTCTGCATTAAATACTTCTTTTACCTCCTTATGTTTTAACTGTATAAATGGTAAAAATCCAAATGTAGGTAAATATTGGTTATCAACTGTTGTTTTGGCTCTCTGCAAAATTAAGGTAACTAGTATGTACTTTTTTTAATCGTAGATTTATAAGTGGTAATATGCTCCTACTATGTATTTCTTGTAAAATTTGATGTGACTAACATAAGTTTAAGATTAGATATAGTTATTCCACTTATTTTCTCCTCTACTCCAAATTATCATTGCAATTCATTGGCCTTGTGATAGCAGTCATTAGGCATTTATTTTTATATTCCTTTTATTGAGATCTGTCTGTCACCATTTTTCCTGTTTATGTTTCAGTCGACCTCTTCAGGATGGAGATATTATCAACATTGATGTCACGGTGAGTAAATCATATAAAAAATAGTCTTTGATCAACTTCAGAATTGCTGGTAGCAACAGGAAGAAGAGCGGGTTGAAAATGTGAACTGCACCGATGGAAGTGCTGTTTACTTCTGGATCCAGACGCAAGCAGCTGGTTTCCTTTTTTGTCTTTAACTCTGTGTTTATTCCAAGTAAACCCAGGCCTGACTTGAATTTAGGCCTGGAATCAGATGCACTGAGATCAATGTTGGCCTAAGTGAAATGTCAACCCAATCCTGCTATGTGTCATGTTTTTGAGAAGGTGTAATTGTTATTGATCCACTGTGTAGTTAATGCAGAGCACCACAGCACTGGGCAGCTGCTGAAGCTAGATATGTATGAGATGAGCTAACGCGAAGAAAGCCAGCATTTTTCCTTCACTCTGCCAAGATTGATCTTCCTCTTCCTGCTGATTTTGAGTGGGGCCTGTCATTATCTTACTCTGTCATTAGGGGCTACGTTGGCCTGTGTGTCAGTCTATTTGGACAGCAACTCTTTCGCTAGCAGTGTTCCTTAGATTTATTAAAATCCCTGAAGGTAGCGTCGTGTTCCATTTCTGGTATAGAGAGCCTTGAACTCAAAGCATACAGGCAGAGTGGTGTCCTCTCTAAACTAAGTTTTCACCAAATGCTTAACAGCCTTTCTTTTAAATAACAACCCAAAATAATTTAACATAGGAACTTCAAATTGTACAAGCTCTAAACCTTTTCTAGTATTCTTACCTCTTGGCTGTTCTCAGACTCAGCTTCTTTGTGCTTTGGCAGTTCATTTTGCTAAAAAGTTTTATAATGATATATCTTTGGATTATGTAAGTTATAAATAAATTCTATATATGTAATGATTAATAAATAAATTTTAAATATAGTGTATACATCTGATAGTTGAGATAGCATTCAAGTAGTACAGTTTCCATTAATGAGGAAATTTTTTGCTTGAATTTTTATTGAATTTATTGGGGTTACATTGGTTAATAAAATTTCATAGGTTTCAAGTGTATAATTCTGTAATACATCATCTGTATATTGTATTGTGTGTTCACCATCCAAAGTTCAGTCTCCTTCTATCACCATTTATCCCCCCTTTACCCTCTACCTCCCCCGACCCCCCTTTCCTTCTTATAATCACTATACTGTCATCTGTGTCTATGAGGTTTGTTTTTGGGGAGGTTATTTTTTTGTTAATCCCTTCACCTATTTCACCCAGCCCCTACACCTCCCCTCCCCTCTAACAGCTATCAGACTGTTCTCTGTATCTGTGAGTCTGTTTCTATTTGTTTTTGTTCATTTTGTTCATTAGATTCTACATATGAGTGAAATCACATGGTACTTGTCTTTCTCTGACTGGTTTATTTCACTTAGCATAATGCTCTCTAGGTTCATCCATGCTGTTGAAAAAGGTAAGATTTCCTTCTTTTTTACAGCTAAGTAGTATTCTGTTGTGTAAATTTATCACAGCTTTTTTATCCCCTCATCTACGTAAGGACACTTGGGCTGTTTCCAAATCTTGGCTATTGTAAATAACACTGCAATGAACATAGGGGTGCAGAGGAAATATTTGTAATAATAGTTATTCTAAATCCAGAGCATGACACCTAGGTAGGAGTGGGAAGGAGGTGGAAATTTGCATCCAGCAGTTGACTTCAGTCAGATTTTTAGTTCAAATTCAACCTTTTTTCTTCATATCAGTTTGTGTAAACATATACCCAAAGATTCCTTTATTGATATAGGAAAGCCTATCTTTCCTATATCATTTTGTCCTACTTAGAATACTTGAACATTTGCTCCACATATATTCTGTTGGTTTCTTTCCAACTCAGAATCATGTAGAAGGAGGTATTTTATGAAATGTGCCTGAAATGAAGTATTTTTCATGGAACTTTTTGGGATTGTGCCTGATTGTACCTGATTTTTTGGGATTGTACCTGATTTGAGATTTTACATTTATTATCTCACCTAATCAACCCCTAATAAAATATCACCGCTTAGAATGAAATTAAGCATACTCTTCCCTACCATTGTGTTCAAAGAGAATATTCCATGCCTTTCCAAGTTTCCTGAAGACTTTCAATACACACTTCCATTTTTAACATTCACATAATTTCATAATGGCAAAAAATATTTTATTAAGTGAAAGACTCCATTATTATATCCTATATTTTATTAGAGTCTATATTTTATTAGAAAATACTCACTGCATTTTATGATTGTTTATGTCTAGAATATACCACAGAAAAGACTTCTTTTTCCCTTAAACATTGAATGTTAAAAAAATAGACTATGCAATGCCCATACTAGTTGCTCAATAAATGTTTGTTAAATAAATGAAGTAGAAAACAAGAATAGTTTGTTGGTACAAACAGCAATTGTAGATAACTGTCCCAGACTCTCAGAAGCATTGTTGTTGCCACATATATTGACTCTTTCAAGTAGTCATTTTGAAAGCTAGCAAAAGTAATATGAAAAGGCAAATAAAGATTTTTAAATACATTTTTACTTAAATAGCAGTTATACAAACATTCAGTTACAAAAGCTTTAAATAATTACTCTTTTATTAGTAAATATTATATACTTGTGTGTAAAATTAAAGCTTGTACTTTTTTGGATTGCAAATGGGAATAAATGTATAAAATGCTGTTGTATTGCAAGGTAATTAAGGTACTTTGGTACAGTATAGAAAACACTGGATTACAAATCAATAATCTATCATATTAATCTGGATCTACTTCCACAGTCTGCCATTAGCCTTAGACAAATACTTGCCTACCTCCGTTTCCTGACTTTAAATTTGTTTACTTTATTGATTTTCAAGAGAGAGAGGAAGAGAGAGAGAGACAGACATCGGTTTTTTATTTCACTTATTTATGCATTCATTTGTTCATTCTTGAATGTACCCTGACGAGGGATTGAACCCACGACCCTTGGCATATCGGGACAATGCTCCTACCAACAGAGCTACCTGGCCAGGGCAGTTTCCTGACTTTTAAAATGAAAACATAGTAAAAACTTTTCCTGCTTCCCTCAAAGTGTGTGGAAGAGTATTTTTTTTAATGCAGAATTATATGCAGTTTTAAGACATTAATTCAGTATTAAAACAGAAAGCTCAGATAAATTTTTGTAACATTTTCTGCATTTTATTTCATGAGAAAGAAATGTGAAAAATAATTACATAGGACAAATTTATGCAAAATAGAAAATTCCATGCTGCATCAATGGATCCATATTCAACTAGTCTTCTTAGCCTTTTATCTTTATTATAGTGGTTGGTAATTATTGATTTTTATACTGAATCTGGTATCTTTCAAGATCCAACAGGGACTTCTGAATCATTGAAGAGTGATAAAATTATGTTTTTAATAATTTTATTCTTAACACTGTTTTCTTATATTCTTAGTCTTTAAATATTGATGCATAGTGTTTTCTGTTAACATTCTGCTCTCTGGAACATTCAATTAAGATTTCACTTCCAGGCAAGATTTTTTATTCCTATTTTGAGCCACTTCAATTCTTCGATTTAAATTCTCCTACTGTCTGTTATAATATTGACGTGTCTATCTTATTTTTCTTGTCATTATATATGACGTACCAGTATAGAAGTGCTAAATAAAAGATTGACTATCTTCATGACACTGAAGAAAGTTTTCACTGTGTTAAATATTTCTGGTTTCTCTAAACCTATTATATC
This sequence comes from Desmodus rotundus, assembly GCF_022682495.2. Taxonomy (NCBI): domain Eukaryota; kingdom Metazoa; phylum Chordata; class Mammalia; order Chiroptera; family Phyllostomidae; genus Desmodus; species Desmodus rotundus. Next base: position 159,219,848 of record NC_071388.1, read on the forward strand.
AATCATGAGTCAGTGTCTTTGGTAACTAATTTTTGCACATATAGTTTTGTCTTCTCAAAAATAAGATGAGAAATCAAAATGTTACTATAGCATTGCTGATCATAAGGCTGAAATGAAATAGCCATACTAGTCATTTGTTTATTTTAAAATTTTATAATATTGCATGGCTTCATCTTTTAAATTTCTGCAAGGTCTCAGTGTATCTATTTCTTTTTTTGTACGTAAACTTAAGAGTAATTCTGGAAGGGTGAAACACATGAATGCACCAAATACATACATGAATCCAATGTATACTTTGGAAGAGTATATTTCTAAACAAAGACATATTTTTAAATTTCTGCCTGTGTTTAGGTCTATTACAATGGCTACCATGGAGACACCTCTGAAACCTTTTTGGTGGGCAATGTGGATGAATGTGGTAAAAAGTTAGTGGCTGTTGCCAGGAGGTGTAGAGATGAAGCAATTGCAGCTTGCAGAGCAGGGGCTCCCTTCTCTGTAATTGGAAACACAATCAGGTAAGCCTTACACTGACAAGTAAAGGGAGGGTTGGCAAATGGTACAAAGGTTATTGGTAGCTTGGTATAAAGTTGATGACATGTTTTATGATTCAGAACCATCATTTCAGTCTGATATCAGTATGTGAACTGCCAGGCTGCAATGTTGTTCCTGGATTTTTTAAAAAAAGATTTTAAAAAAGTGACATATCCAGGTTAGCAAAGAAATTCATAGAAGTAGCAAGCAATGTTTATAGGATTGCTTTTGTTTTAGCCTGACATGTTGGTCTGTAGTGTTCCTTTACTCAAAATCACACCAAACATGGAATAAAGTACCTAAGAAGGGACTAAGCATCTTAACACTGGGATAATGAGACAGGACAAAAGCTAAATTTTATAAAGGAATGAGGTGAAATGCATTCCTATGATCCGGAGGAAAAAAGCGTTAGCTCAAGCAAGCATTACCATTCAAATTAGTGGATTAGCAAACAGCCTAAAAGGGTGATCTTCTGTCCTTTTTGGTCTGGTTCATTTTTCCTGTAAGCCATTGTTTATTTTCCCATAGCATTTTGTGCTTGCTTTTTTAGTGTATGTGTATTTTCTGAATTCAAGACTTTTCTTTGTAATCTGTTACCTACCTACTTTTAGATCTTTTTTCCCCATAACTATTTTGAAGTAGACATGCAGAATACATGTTTTCATTTCAAAGTAATGCATTTTGTTAAGATGATCACATCAGTACCTTTTAAAGTACTGTTCTCATTAATATGAACCATTGAGTACTTCCCATTTCTCTGAAGGATGGACAGCTTAGTCACCTTGAAAAGATGATGCCTTTTTTTCTTCATAAACCTTCAAATGCTTTAAGAAAAAAAGGCAGAAAAATATCAGTTAAATGTATTTATGGCTTTAAAAATATTGTAACAGTGTCTGAATCAAACTTTAGTAAAATCACTTTGGGTTATATCTGAGAAGCTTTTATTGAAGACTTTGAACAAAATTGTGTTTTTGACAGTTTGAAATTATAGGCTAACTAGCCTGGGAAAAAAGGATAGTGTCTCTCTGTTCTTTCATAGGAAATGTTGAATCAGACCCCTACTGGGAAAAGAAATTTAATGCATATCTCACTATCTTACTGTCCATGAATATAATAGAAATGAATTCAAAATGCAGTTTTATTTTTGCAAATGGGATGAGTCGATAGATGTACCTCATATTTTTGAACACCTAGGGTTCAACAAATTTACTGGTGGTGCTCTTGCATTTTAACAAAATTTATTCTTCAGTAGAAGGGGGCAGAGAACACTAGATTCTTATTCAAGCATTCTATCGAGCGCTGCATTCATGGCTGTGTCTAAAGGGCATGTCAGCCTTTGATTCTCTCTGAGAGGTAATTATCCTTTTCCTGTCACGGAACAACAAATGATAGCTAACTACAGAGGCACATTTGCAGTAGTCACATTCATCAACTACAGAAAAAAAATTCAATTTAATTGTGCAACACAGCTGCACATGGGCTTTTGAGCATTTCTGTTGTTCTCCCTGTCTCGCTATTCCTCCCTCCAGATCTATTTTTTAAACTTTTTTTTTTCTGGTTATTTTTTCCCCTTTTTGTCTCTTCTTCCATTTTTACTCTCTGTACTTTCTTGTTAAAGTAATTTTCCTTTGTGGCTCTCATTCTTTTTTCCCCATTGAAGGCTATGAATGTAGAAAATTATCACAATTACTCATATAATTGAGCCTCTTTGTAGCAAGTGCAACTCCAGTAGCCTTTCTCCATCATGAAAATGGTTTCATTATAGGGTTTTTCATATTCTCTGACACCATCTACACAGAGGAACAGGCGTGCAGATGAGATGTACTAGGAACAGGCTAGATCAGTAAGGTCACAGTGGGAATAATTAGCTCTGCTATGGAAAGAGCATCTAGGCCTTTTACTGCTACATAAATGTACTGTCCGTGGCTTTTAGTCACAAAAAAACTTACTAACAAATGGAGCTCCCGCCTACTACTTTGAAAAAAAGATTTGTATCAACACTACAATTTTCCATCATTAAGACTAATAACACAGAGCCTAGTATACATCAAGGGGAATAAAAAGAAAAATCTCACATTCAAGTGGCGGCTGGGTGCTGACCTTTGTTCCCTTTTTTTGTGTACGACTTAACTGTTTACAAAAAAGAGCCACACGCCACACCAACATGCAGGTGAATTCCAGCTAGTACTAGCAAAGCATAGCATTCAGTCGGAAAATCTGATAAATCTCCATGCAGGATAATGCATTTCATTACATATTCACTACATTAATTCTAGATACATAAAAAAAAAAGAAGAGTAGAATTGAAAGTGACATTGAATTTTAGCTATTTAGATGCAAAGGCCAGTTTTTCAGACTATGAATTTGCATGTACCAGCTCCTTAGAAACCCAGATCAGTCCCAACAACAGCACTTACAAAACTATGTAAAAAATAACAGACAATGAACTTTTTACTTTTGCCCTAATACTCTTCATTATTCATTATTTAGAGGGTTTATGTCTGTCACCGGACAGGAAACTGGCCCAGGTTCTAACAAATGTTTGCTCTAATGGATTGAGCCTCTGATTCTGGACATCTATTATCTCACCTCTTCTTATGCAGGCAAACTCTCAAGGGAGTAAATAAAGAAGCAGTCTCCACCTTTATGCCAAAAGTTCTTGGAATCATTACAGACCAAAGGTTTACAAACATCTTTTAACTCAGTCTCATTTATTTTAAGATATTCACCATGTTTTGCATAGCTTCCCTCTACTGACACATCATGAAAAAGAACAAACATCTTTTATTAGTATTATGTTACCAAAAACCTAGTGGTCTTGATAGGAAATTTTTTAATTCTCTGAAACCTAAAGGGTAGGACAATATCTCTGAAAAAGTATTTGACACAGTAGTTTAATGAAAAGCATTCTTCACTGTGTGTCCTTTTGTTTCACAAGGGCTAGTGATCTTCAGGTTACAGTGTGTTATTATCTTCACTGTAGCTTCATTTGCTTCAAAATATTTCTAAATCTGTATGTCTGTAATCTGTATTTTTGTAATTGTCTCTAGATGCTATGATCTGCACATATGAGAATATTGTGAATGTGTGGATTCACGCATCACAAATATGTGACAGTTCAATCAAAAATAATCTAAACTTATACTTGTAAATGTCAAGATGAAAGTATCAATAAATGGTTTTTAATGTTTAATTCATAAGTATATGTTTTGATATTAATTTAGGAGAATATAAAGCAGATTTTTAAAAATAATCTCTATTAGATTATGCACATTTAAACAATAAGTGGCTCAGGCAAAATAAGTCATTTTAATGTCATCTGTGATGGATTTTTCTTGACAGCTACTGTAAATTACAATTATACTGCTTCTCTTTGCACATGAAAGTAAGCATTGCAATAAATTATCTTTTATTTCAACCCATCATGTCTGCTTTTCAGAAACAGAGAACCTCAAATAAAAGTTCAGGACTATTGTAAGAAAAATACAGTAATTTGTGATCCAGTTTAAGACAAAAAAAAATGTACCACTCTTTTGGAAAACAGTTGTTGGCTTTCAAAAATATTACTAATTATACTTAAACATTCCTTGTCATGAGAGAATCCCTGGATTTTTGTATTACTTCATTAAAAGACTACTGCTTAAAATAAAAATCTGGGAACATTAAGGTAAAATTCTTAACTTACAAAATCAGATGCCTTTGAGATCCTTTCATTAGAACTGTGACCATTTAGAGAGTAGCGCTGTTTATAGGGTTCATGTAAAAATGGTAATAAAATTATTTCCATGTGCATTTTTATTTTGTCAGAAGAGTATGTACTTAAATATAGTACTCCTCTGCCCTCTTGGGGAATGTATTCTTAGTCATAAAAATGTAGTTGAAATATATTAAGAATTTTAATTTATCCAGACAATACTTCAATTGAGGAAAACTGCCTCATGAAAGGGAATTAAACTGAAGAAAATGGTCACGAGATGCAATTTCTTAAGAGAGATTTCTCTTTCAACTATAGACTATAACTGAAACATGAACTGTAATAACAGAGTATAATTTAAAAGTAAGTTTATAAACTACTTTTATACATCTTCTTCCTTTTTTCCCCTCCTTCCTCTCCCCAAATATTCCATATGAAGGGCTTCAAATCATAAATGTGCTCAGGCTCATGCAGAAATGTCCTACTGTCTTAGAGGATTTTTAGTTACAAAAACATCAGAACAGAAGAGCTGATACCAGGAGAGTTCTCTTCAGTAGATTTCAGTAAAGAGAAGGCAGACTTCACTGGTGAAATGTCCAGGGCAAGAAGACCTTTATGCTCAGAAATGGTCTGGGCCCTGTGATGGCTGGTGTTGAGGAGCACCTGTGGCACTTCTTGGGCACCCTGCCCACCCAGCTTTCCATGTATTCCAATATAATAGAAGGGATGTGCTTTTAAATAGAAATTTGGAGCATTGATGAGATTTTTATCCCATTTAGTCCCTGTAGATATGTGTTGAAAAGCTAACTACCAATCCAAAAGGAAAACACTCTGAAAGACAGACGGAAGTGTATACTTAGCTCCTGGGAATCAGGCACTGAGATAGGTGCTTCACCAAGGAAGTGAGGGAAATTTGTGCTGTTCTTTCCACGTGGCTGTGAAATCCTCTGACCTTTGCATCCATGACATACACATTTTATGATACTCCTATAGGCAGAAGTTGCAGCAGGATCCAGGCAGTAAATTGTTGTAGGAGAATGCACTCAGATATCTTTAGCCACCTAGTCATCACACAGCTTCCTTTATGAAGAGGAGTGAGAGGTATGATGGGGGGAAGGACCCCAAGTGGTTTTTCAGGGTGGGCTTTCTTCCTCTCCTCTCATTGGGAATTAAAATGAAGACTGCCAATGTAACGCACATTTAAGATGTAGCTGTGATGGCTGCCAATCAGTTAGAGCCTTTAAAAAAAACCTAGTTTTTCTTTTAAGAAAAGAAAATAGAACAGTTCATATTGAATGTCTTAGAATTACTGAGGTTTACTGAAACCAAAATAACATAATTTACAGGTTTAGGTAGAGCCCATTTTTGTAAAAAAAAAAAATCTAGATTGTTATATCTTATTAAATAATATCTATTCCACCCTCCATCCACTCTCGACCCTCAGTTTCTATTCAGAAATGGTGTGGTGCAAATAGAAAAGCCTTGGGAAACTTGTTTAAGCTCCTGCCCAAAGTGCAAAGACACACAGAAATAACCATAAAGTACAACTTGGATAAAGACATTGGCTTATCACTCCTGTCCTCAGCACATGGGTAGCTTACTGACGTCAGTGCTATCAGTTACGTGGAAATGAAATCTGAATGAGAGTCTGCCCAGTGGCTGTTTGTAGTGATATCCTGGAATAAGTGAAGGTATTTTGCATGTCTGGAGATGAAGGTTAAAAATGTTGAGAGAAAAGTATTGATAAGCATGCTCATAAATATGCTGGCTAAGTGCCTTTGAGTTCCTGTTAAACTAAATGGAGGGTCTTTTGGAAACTCTGGGATCTCAGAACTTTGATTTTGTTAAAAATTCTATTGTTATGAATAGAGTTCAGGCCCTTTGTTCCCATGAAAATATAAATTGTTAATGGTATATATGGTCTTATCTTTCTGGCACTCCCAGAAATAGGCATACCTAATTTCAAAAACAACTTTTTAACCTTGTAGGGTTGGAGTATATGTGCTATATTTTATGTATACAGAATAAATGAACCCCAAAGGATTTGCATGCAGAAATAACTAATGAAGCATTAAGAATTAGGGATCATAATACTAGCTTTTCTTAAGTATCACAGTGATTAAAAAGCATTCTTTATGAATCCTGTCAATGGCATAGGTCTTGAGGGGAAATCATAAATGATCACAAAGTTTTGGAGTGTTTCAAGAATATGGACAAAGCAGATTTGACCTTTAGTGTGAGTGTGACTGTTAGCAAAATGTATAATGTTTTGAAATAGACCAGAATAAGGGAACTATAGAAGTAGGAAGTCACATTTCTAGATTGTAATTTTTTTTCTCTGGTCCCCAAATCAGTAGTAATTTGCACAGTCTTTTCATGAAGCCCCATACACGCCAGGCAGGTTTTTACAACCTGCATTAGATGCACACATATCTTGGTTATATGGATCTGTATGTGTGTGTATCTGCATATGTGTGTGTATGCACACTCACTTGTCTACAAGTGATCTGAATTGGATGCTGTACTAAGGTAAACAAAGCAAACGACTGTGTTAGATACATACCTTTTTCTTCAGTTATCCAAAGGGAATTTTATAAGCAATGGCAAAAAAATTTTACTTTATTCCAGAATAGTAAAAACATATTGTTATTATCTGACTCTAAATATAACTGATTTTTTCTTTTTCATAGAATATTTTAAAATGACTTTGTTTTATCTATGTATGTACTTAAAACTTACCTAATTTAATTAAATATTTTTGTTTGGTCACTTTTAAAGCCACATAACTCATCAGAATGGTTTGCAAGTCTGTCCACATTTTGTGGGACATGGGATAGGATCTTACTTTCATGGACATCCAGAAATTTGGCACCACGGTAAGAAAGTTAACTTTGGAGCTACTTATTGAATGGAATCAGGATAAGGCAGTTTTGCTCCTAAAGCTCTAACTGAATCCACATTATCATCCTTTTGTGTGTGTGGATGCAAAATTAGAATTCAAAGGGCATTTAATCATAACCAGCACATTACTATGTTACTGGACTAGAGCCCAGTAGTTTCAGCCCCCAAATAAGGTTTATTTTGCTTTTTGTCTTCTCTTGGAGAGTGATGGCTGGAAGGCACAAGGAATGCTCGTCTAGGAAAAGTTACTGAAAACACAACGCCACTGCATCAGTGCCCCAGCAGCATGCACATATGACTGTTTTCTGTTTCCTTTTTCTACGCCCTTCTCTGACTGCTGACTGTTGTGGTTAAACTTCATTACATCCTACACAGCGTTGACAGCTGATGTATTTAGCAGCATGTACTCTTTAGTGATTTCTGGATTATACCCACCCTGTGTTCATTCCCCAGAATCTCCTGTTTTTCACTGCCTGGGTGTGCATCCCACAGTGGGAAGGTGGGGGCAGGCCACAAAGCAGTGGTAGGGGCGTTGGCATTAGGGTAGGAGGGAGTCCTTTGAAGTACCCACAGGAAGAGACACACCTGCACCCAGACCGGAGGACCCTGTGCAGGTGTGCACCCCCTTGGGTGCTTGGGGTGGGAACAGTCCCTGGAAGAACTGCTGCCTGGAACCCATCTGCTGAAGATCCCTAGAGATGCAACAGGTCAGAACTCCCCTTGAGCCAAAGAGCCCCACTGGAGGTAGCTCAGAAGAGGTCCAGGAAGAAGTGCAGACAGGGCCTCACAGGCATGTGCCCCACCCAGAACCAACTCTTGGAGTTGTTTGAAGTCACCCCTGACCTTGCCTCCTACTTCAGCCTGCACCCCAGGTGGCTGCCTTCCCTTTGCATCTGTTGCCCGGGATGTCTTTCTCTTTGTGGTGGGGGTGGCCCACAAGGCCCAGGAGACCTCATAACAAGTGGTCAGGGCAGGGGGGATCCTGACAACTGTCTAAAACACCCAGGCTGTCCCTGCTGGGCCTTGACCCCAAGTGAAGAAAATGGAAAGGCTGAGACCCAGGAGCCTGGTGTTTAATCCCTGGCTGGTAGCCAGTATCCAGGATTCTAGAAACCTCCACCTTCTATACCAAAAGAAAAAAAAATTAAATTACCAAGTTTGTTCAGCAGCCCAACCCCTCTAATTCTGTTTCTCTTTATCCTTCTCTCCATTTCCCTCTCGCAATCCCCCTACCCCATGTTTTATTTTTTACAGCAAATGACAGTGATCTACTCATGGAGGAGGGAATGGCCTTCACCATAGGTCAGTGCGGCAGCTCCCCTTCAGAGAGCCATGGCTCCCCAGCGGAAGCAGAAGTGCTGGTCTGGACCAGGCAGTCCCGTGAAGGACTAATAAAGCCAATCAGCATAATGAAATAATTCAGATGCATAGTAAATCTGATTAAATAATATCCTCAAGCCCCATCTTCCTAAATCAGATACTTACCAACACATTTAGGAGACGGCAGCCCTCCAATCTCTAATTCTGTTACCAACATAATGTGGTGTTTGGGTTTTGGTGTGTGTGTGTGTGTGTGTTCGTTAACACCCAGTAACTGGAGATGGTTATGTCCCTTGCTCTCTGTCAGCAAGTGGCATGTGTTTTCTGGCGGCCTATTCCTGGCTGATCATGTGATTGGTGTCACCACCAAATTCCAATCACCTAAGACCCGGAAGGCATCATGTTTCTGACTGTGGGACTTAATGGAGAAGCAATTAGAATGAAATATGAAAATGGTTATTTGCTGATTAATGAACATTTTGAGCATGTTTTAAAAATTCAAATATTTTTTAAAACTCACTGGTATTTATAAGAGGAATTGGTGTTTGGGTGGTTATTATCCACAGGGTCCTAATTAAGGCTTGATTAAAATGCCCTTTTTTCCTCTAAAAAATTATGAACTAGGCAACTTCATACATTTTGAATGCCGTAACATTTCCTCTTCCTACTGTTTAGTTTGTAGTATGCTATGTAAGCAACATCAATTACCAGCCCTTGCAACATGACAACATGAACCCGTGGGGGAAGTACTTGGGGGGCGGGGGGGAACCTTCTTATTCTTTTTTGACAATCAGCAGAAACAATGTTTGACAAGAATCTGATTAAATCACTGCAGTAAATATTTTCCCTCTCATAGAGCCAATCATAACCGAGGGATCCCCTGAATTTAAAGTCCTGGAGGATTCGTGGACTGTGGTCTCCCTGGATAATCAAAGGTGTTTGCTTTCTGCCCAATTGCTTTTAAATTGTGTGGGAAGGGAAGGTTCTTCCCGGCGCTGGGTAGCCGCGCTCCCGGCACCACCGCTGCCAGCGCGTGTCCTGACCAATGCCTTGTGTGTTTCAGGTCCGCGCAGTTCGAGCACACAGTAGTCATCACGTCGGGGGGCGCTCAGATCCTAACCAAACTGCCCGGTGAGGCCTGAGGAGCGGCCCCAACGTCGCAGAGGCTGGGCCCCTTTTCTTCTAAATTGCTGAAATCCAGCTGGAGAACTTTTAGAAGAAACGGGTGGATGGCAGGTTGTGCAGCAGCCAACCTAGTACCTAGAAGAGTCTTGGAAAACCCAGTGGGGATTGGAGGCATTTGGGAACTCAGATCCGAAGCCCTGCGTGGCGGCGCGGCTACGGAGAGACTGATCCTGGCGCGGGGCTCGGCTCCCCAGCTCGGGAAACGTTTCTGGAAGGGTATGGAGACACCCTCGTTTGGAAGACGTGGGGTTGCTAGAGGTGCATGTTTTTCTCTTTCCCTTGCCTTGACAATGCCCAAATAAAAACCTTTCCCCTCCTAAACCCATTGTGTCTGAGCTCCTTGCAATACTACTACGAGGGTAGAAGAGTAGTTGGTTAATTTTTGAGTTTCTGAACTTGTCACAAGCGTATGCATGAAGAAAAACCCGACCCTAGCTGTTAGCTAGATTTTTTTTTTTTAGTCTCTTTTTTTCTCCCTTGTGGATCCTACTCCAGCTGGCCCCGAGGGTGCTCGAAGAGGTCAGCTGCTCCCCAGCCCTTCCAGTTCTTCCCCCTTCATAGCAGCTTTGCAATGAAAAGATCAGCTGGAATGGAAGGGTTGGTTACAAACTTTTTTTTTTTTTGCCTGTGGGTTGAGGACTCTGGCCCTTCTGCAGGGCTTAATCAGTCTAAAAGCATGACTTTCTGGTCCCCTGTGGCTTCTCCGAGGCCCCCATTCTGCCCTGCGGTGCCATCCCAGAGGTTACTTCACACACACGCACACATGCTGGACCATTTGTTGCACTAGGAATTGAAGCATGAGCCCCAGGCTGGTGTAGCCCCTAAACTGACCTCTCCCCATACTGGTCCCCCTTGGACAGTAGACAGCGCTCTAGCACTATGGTGCTAGAGGGTCCCAGCAAGAACAGATACAGGAATTTTTTAGGGCAAGGACCTAGTTAGCAGGGTTGGAGCTGGTTTCACTCCGGTTCCACCTGCCTACAGCTTCACCTGCTTCAGGAGCAGGAAATCCAATCCTCTCCCAAGACCTTTTCCTGTCTGAGTACCTTCCCTCTCCCCAGAACCTGTTCACACCTGAACTCAGGGGTGGAGAAGGGTTAGGCCACTTAGAAAGTCGTCCCCCTCTGGTCATCACGGTTTTAGGAACAAATCCACTTAGGGTGTCCTCGTGGTCCGGGGTTTTGCTAACTCTTGTTTCTACTAAAGTGGGTTTTGCAAAGTTGCCATCCCCTTAAATATAGCTTGGCCTTAAATATCGCACCAAGGAAATGTTGGGCTCCTAGAGTTCATGACAGATGGCTTCTGTAATTGGGTCCCAAGAGCCAGCTCCTCTCTGTGACACTCAGTGGTGGGAAAGGAGATAGGAAACTGAGTTCAATGAGCATGCTGGGAGAAGTGTTCATTTCAAGCTTTCCCCTGAACTCAGTATTCTTCTGGGCGTCCACCAACCCCTCTGGTTTTCTTTTGCTGTGCCCAGGGATGGAAATGATTCTGATTCTAGTGGATCTGAGAACTGGAATAGACAAAGAAGGGGGTGAATGTTTTCAAGGTTTACAGAAAAACTTGGGGTCCTGAGAGTTGGCCAAGCCAAGGCCTACAGGCTGAGGCAGCTGCCCCTGAACAATTCCGAGTTTCTAGAGAGGAGCAAGACCCAGACGTCCTTGAGAGAGAGGTTTGCCTAAAAACGACTCAGTTGCAGTAGGATTGCAACAATTAGCCTGTATCATATCTGTGGATCAGGTTCCCTAAGAATAGTTGTATTAGGACCACAGGATTTCACCAGCTACTGGGACGACACACCGCTTGTGCAGCAGCAATTACTCTAAGGTGGAGGTATTTATGGTACAGGTTCATAATCCCACTTATTAAGTAACTAACCTAAAGTTTAAGCATTGTACGTGTGTGTGTGTGTGTGTGTGTATACCAGCACCGAGACTCTGCCGCTCTGTAGGAAACAAACTTCATTTAGACCGAACTCCCTTTAACATGCTTTGAAGTTGAAGTTAGAAAGCAGATTTTAAAATACCTGGTCCGCTCTCCACCCCTCACCCTCGCCGGCTTAACTGGCTCCAAATTTCACCCAGGGCAGCGGGGATCCCAGCCCATGCGTAGCTACAGCTAACACCACCAGGCACCAGTCCTTCAGTGTCTGCAAGAGGTTCTGCTCGCAATCCGTGACTTTCGGGATAAATGGAAGAGTTTTATTTCCTCTTATAGTTGGGACAGGCAAAAATCTAAGCAAACCGGAGTGTCAGAACAGGTGTCACCTTAGCGGCATGGGGAGGAAGGGCTCATAGAGTAAAGAGCGCACGTTGAGAAGCTAGTCCAGGCCGGCGTCTCTGCGCCGGAGGGCCCCAGCGTAGCCGCGCCTCCCTAGACCTGCTTCTCTGGGTCTAAGAAATGATTCCCGCGTGTAGACATTACCTCGCCCACAATAATTAATTGCTAAAAAGAGCAAGGCTCTGAATCCGTCTCCCTTGAGGGGGACGCGTGCTGGTCTTTTGTTCCTCGGAGCCAGCCCCGTTCACTGCGCTGTGAATGTCTTGGGTTTCCCCAGGTGTGGACGGACAGAGAGCCCTGGAGACAGTGGCGACCTGTGGCAGCCTCTCTCCATTTCCCCCACGCTGCAGTTATTTGAAATAAACTGGCCCTGGGTGGCCCAGCTGTTGGGTTTCCTCACGCATTGCCCTGAGTACCTGGAGTCTCCAGCCCCGCTTCCCTCTGTCCCAACCCCAACCCCGCGCCAGCCACCGCGATCACTTACTTGGTCAAGGGCCCGCAAGGCGAATGCGAGACCAGAGAGGTCCGGGCGGCATCCGTGCTGCTGTGCGGGACACACCACCGCGCTCCACAACCCAAAACAGGCGCTAGGAAGGAGCAATTAAACCCACAAGAGCAACACAGAAATCAAGAAGAGTCCAGCAGCTCCTGGAGTTGTCTGGTAGCGGAGTCATTAGCTGGTTGTTGCTACAAAGTATCACCGTGTGGTTGGGTGATTAAGAAAAAAAATCTTTTTAAACGTTGGCAAGCCCATTATTGGTTTGGAGGATTGGTTGTGGGTTTGTTTGTTTGGGGGTGTTTTTTGTTTTGTTTTGTTTTGTTTTTTGTTTTTGCTTTTGTTTTTCTTTTTGCTCCAACCACACTGCCTGAAATATGTCTACCCCCAACATGCTGCCGTAAACCAAAGAAGAGGAATTCCGCGGGCAGCAGCTGCTGCTACTGAAGTTAAAAAAGAGAGAAGACCCTTCCACTAATATCTGTAACGACAGCACCAATGTTCTGTTTTGAATGTTCAATTTTATTGGTGTTCTTCTGCCAAAATGTGCTTGATTACAGAGGTTTGTCCTGTGATCTTTGCGCACTCCAGACAGGGGAAGGTGCATCGGCGAAGGTTCAGCTCAGGCCAGATCAAATCCCGGGCTGTTTAACATTGAAAGGCTGCGTGTTGCTATTAGTGTTAAATATATGGCTAATTATGCGTATGAAAATTAAACATCAGTGTTATGCTAATGGGGCGCCTTCAGCTGCAGATCCAAGCACTTGAGACTACCATTTAATCAAATGAATCAGTAACTAATACATCTGCACGTGTGAACTTTCACAAGATCATTTCCCCGTTCCCGCCACACCGCTAAATTATGAAAGAATTCTCAACACTTTCTAATTTCCTAACAAAATAATGACAGCGGGGGTGGGGGGTGGCTTTACGCACTTTTCTGTACCTAGCGCTCCAGAAGATTGAAGGCATCTTGGCAGCTTTTGCCCCCACCAGCCCTGCCCCCAGACCCGCTTTGACCATTGAGGATGAGGAGGATCCTGGGCGACGATGAGAGATATATCCACACACAGATATGTGAGCCTACCATTGGCCTGGTTTTGCCACAGGTTTCGGTGTCCCACGGGACTCCCAAACCCACGGCACTCTCGCCAGACCCCAGGAGGCCGAAAATGACCACCAGGCGTCCCCGGCTCAAGCAACACGGAGCCCGCCAGCCCCTCCGCTCCACTAGGCGCCGCGGCGCCCTAGGGGCGAGTGAGCCGTGGGCGCGCGGCGCAGAGGGAGTGGAGAGAGGAGGAGGTGGTGGAGGAAGGTTGGGAGGGGAAGAGGGGGGAGTGTCAGGGAGTAGGGGGCGGTGCGGCTGCCTTTCCTGGGAGGAGAAGCGCGGGTTCCTGGCTCACCGCGCGCACTGCTTTTTTCAGACCGGTGCAGCCTCGAGCTGGAGAGGCCAGCTGGGCCTGGAGCAATGCGAGCCGGCCCCAGGGGGCGGCGGCGGCGGCGGCGGCGGCGCGGCGGCCGAGTGAGTGAGTTCACCCGCAGGGCCCCAGACCTCACCCCAGGGATGTGGCAGAAAGGACCCAGGCTAGGGCGGGGCCTCGGGGAGAGCTGTGCGCTAAGCTCTAGAAGCTGGGGAGGAAGCACTCTGTTGGCCGCCTCCAGCGCCCCCCAGTGCGGGACTTCTTGCTCCGGAGGCCGCGGCCAAGCTCCAGAGCTACCCTAGCTCAGCGCCGGACCAAGTGGCGGAGGCGACTAGGAGAAAAGGTGCCGGGATCCCCGGTGTTGGGGGCGGGAGGAGGATGGGGACCATAGGGGGAAGAGGGCGGCCGCTGAGTCGCAGGTTGTTTTCTGGGAAGTAAGGCACACCGTGAGGCGCGAGGCTGAAGAGCCGCGGGCCGTGGTAGACCTGGCGCGGGCGCCACAGCCCATTGTGCTCCCCACCCGGCACGCTCTGTTGCAGAGGAGCGAGCCCCGGCCGGGAAGTGTGGACCCGTCTCTCCCGAGTCCCGGCCGCCTAGCCCGCTCCAGTCCAGCAGAGCCGGAGCGCCTTGGACCAATCCCCGGTGATTATGCAAGGCAACGGACCAATCAGCTCCGTCAGCTCATGAATATTTATGACCTCGGCTGAGTCAAAGCTTTGAAGCGAGTTTGGGGAGCTCAGCAGCATCATGCTTAGACTTTTCAAAGAGACAAACTCCATTTTCTTATGAATGGAAAGTGAAAACCCCTGTTCCGCTTAAATTGGGTTCCTTCCTGTCCTGAGAAACACAGAAACCCCCAAAAGGAAAGCAGAGGAGAGAAAGAGACCCACACCCAGACCCCGCGAGAAGAGATGACCATGACCACCATGCCAGAAAGTCTCAACAGCCCCGTGTCGGGCAAGGCGGTGTTTATGGAGTTTGGGCCGCCCAACCAGCAAATGTCTCCTTCTCCCCTGTCCCACGGCCACTACTCCATGCACTGTTTACACTCGGCGGGCCATTCGCAGCCCGACGGCGCCTACAGTTCGGCCTCGTCTTTCTCCCGACCGCTGGGCTACCCTTACGTCAACTCGGTCAGCAGCCACGCGTCCAGCCCCTACATCAGTTCCGTGCAGTCTTACCCGGGCAGCGCCAGCCTCGCCCAGAGCCGCCTGGAGGATCCAGGTACGTGCGCCTGCCCGGGAGAGGGAGACGAAGAGGTACGAAGGGAGAAAGGGAGGGGAGGTGGGAGGGGAGAGAAAGAGAGAGAGAGAGAAGGGAGAGGGTGATAGAGAGGTGGGATGGGGGTGGGGAGGGCGCCGGAGCAGTGGAGGTCTCCGGCATCAATCTATGAATCCTTGTCATAGCAAAGAAAAATTTTTTAAATCCATCCAACTAACAATCCAAAGGATAAATAAATCCGAGAGCGTCCCCTGGCACTAGCTGGACCACTGGGTGGCTGCGTGCGCCGAACACACAATGCCCCGCTGGAAAACAGAAACCCACATGTGCACGTATCAGTCTCGGTAATTATTTATTGCGTAGCGCTATAAACAATGTATGCAATTAAGAGTAATTAAACCGCAACCACTGCCTGCAAAAATAGCACTTTCCCTGCAAAGGCAGGAGGTACTTGCCTGGGAACTGCCCCAATCCGCCTGCAGCCGCCCAGGTCGGGCCCTCGGATTCTGCGGGACCCTTCTCTGGCTTTTGGAGTTTCTTGAGCGTTCTCTCTCCTGGTCCTGCCTCCGCCACCCCTTGGTAGCCACACTAAAGGCTGTCCCTCGCTTTAACAACTGCCCCGCTTCTGCTGTCCCTCCAGGGGCTGACTCCGAGAAGAGCACAGTGGTGGAAGGCGGTGAAGTGCGCTTCAATGGCAAGGGGAAAAAGATCCGCAAACCCAGGACGATTTATTCCAGTCTGCAGTTGCAGGCTTTGAACCGGAGGTTCCAGCAAACTCAGTACCTCGCTCTGCCCGAGAGGGCGGAGCTCGCGGCCTCCTTGGGACTCACGCAGACGCAGGTACCTCGCTGCTGCCCCACCGCCATGCAGGATTCCCACGGCCCGCCTGCGCCCTGAGATTCATATTTGGCTCTCTGGCCTTCATGGTGGGGGGAGAGAGAAGGGGTGTGTGTGTGTGTGTGTGTGTGTGTGTGTGTCCACCACCCCTGGCTCTCCCAGCTCCTCTCTCCTTCCTCCCTTTTCTCTGCCCTGTCTCTCGCTGCGCTCGGTACTCCGCGCTGCCTGCTGCCTGGCCCTCCGTCCCTGGACAACTTGATTACGGCGCAGGGAGGATTTCCCCTGACGTTTTGTTTGGGGATTCTGAGGTCACACGTGCCTGAACAACTGGAACAATGGATGCGGGGCTTAATCCCTTCTTTGCCTTTAAAATGTGTGGCTAATCACTCGGGGCCTGATCCAGAGCCTCTGTACCCACCCCCAACCCCACTCCTCCTCTCCAGGTCGGGGGAGGAGGGATCCTTTCCTGTGCCCGCTCACACCTCCCAAGTCCCAGACCCTGGAGAAGAAACCGGACCTTTCTTCCCGGATTTCTCTAAGACTCTGGGGAGCCCTTGAGCGTTTTGATGCCGACTGGCGCGGGCTTCCAACTTCCGGACCGGGATTTGGAGCAGAGCTGGGGAGAAAAACAGACACTAAGGAATGGTTGACTTAAGTCCAAATGAAAAGTTTAACGAAACCTTTCTGGCCTCCTCGGTCAGCCCTCAACTCATTCAAGGGCAGAAAGGATGGCAAAGAGATGGCGGGTCGCATAGCAAATAAATCGCCTCCACTCCTTTCTTCTACTCGGTTCTTTTATTTATGTTCATATTGGAATTGAAGGCTTTGTGTTGTTCAGGCGCTGTATCTTCCCCCGATGATTGCCAGCCAGGGTTGGGCTGAGCCCCTGGCAGCAGAAGGCCTAGATCCTCTCTTACCCCTCACTACCACGCCCCCTGGTTCTCGGAGAGCTGCCCCTACTGGCCACCTGGCCACCGGCGGCCCGGTCCCGCATCTGAACCTCTGGTTCTCATTGGTGGTGGTCGTGGTGGTGGTGGTGGTCTGCTCCCCCAGCTGGGAGTTGCTCGTTCAGTTGGTCGGTTGGTCACACAGGGCAGCAAGAGGCACCTTCTCTAGTTGTCCCACCGCCCCCTTATCTTCCCACCACCACGAAAGGCACAATAGACCTAGCCCGAGTCACGTTGCTGTCTGCTCTTGCAGGTCAAGATCTGGTTCCAGAACAAGCGCTCCAAGTTCAAGAAGCTGATGAAGCAGGGAGGGGCAGCTCTGGAGGGTAGTGCGCTGGCCAACGGCCGGGCGATGTCTGCCGGCTCCCCGCCCGTGCCACCTGGATGGAACCCCAACTCCTCATCCGGAAAGGGCTCCAGCGGCAGCGCAGGCTCCTACATCCCCAGCTACACGTCATGGTACCCTTCGGCGCACCAAGAAGCTATGCAGCAACCCCAGCTCATGTGAAGTAGCCCACCCACTCCCGCCTGCTTCCTTTCTCTTTCCTCTGGTCCGGCCCCTCCTGCCTCCCGGTCCATCCACCCCATCCATGTGCCCTGGACCCGGAGAAAGGCCCAGAGGGAAAGAAGGAGGGACTGTGAAGGTAGGACACCCACCGCCTCCTCAGAGCCCCTCTCGGTCTGGACTGGCTACTTCCCTGGTCCCCACACTCTGGCCGGAGCCCCTGCCTGGGCCGGGAGCGACCACAGAGAAAGACGTGGAACGCAGTCACAGCGTGGGAAGACAGCCAGAGCAGCAAGGCAGCCCGCTGGGCCCAGCCTGCTGGACTGGACCCACGACCCTCACTCAGCTGTGTGGGACTATCAGGAAAAAACAAAAGCAATGAAGAAAAAGCAAAAGCTATTTTCCGTCCTGTCCGTCTCTTGTCTCCTTTCGCTCTGTATCTGTGCGCTGACAAGTCGAGGTCCTCGTCTGTCCCCTGTTCTCATTCTCCGGCATCTGAAAAGTCACCAGGTCCGAGGAGGAGCAGTCCACCTGGCCACCCAGTTCTGGACACTGGGATGTTTTGTCTTTTGAGACCTTTTCCTGGGCCTGCCCAAACATCTGTGTAGCTTGTTCTGGAACTGGGGGAAATTAGAGGGAGGGGGGTTTATTTATTGAGAAATGGACTTCTCCTGAGGCTGAATGTTGGCCAGTGCGTAGTTCTGTAGGGCAGGAGGAGCGCACTGTCCAAACATATCCATTACTTTAAATGCACTCAGAAAAAAACAGATAAGGAGGACCTGGTGATTTTTAACTTATACAGTAACTTTTGTACTTCACTGGTATAGAGAGGTTGGAGCTGAATGATTTGCATATTTTACATTTCCCACATTATTTTAAGAAGAATGAAATGAAGCCAACACAATTTCTCGTCTCGAGAAGAACGCTTAGTCTCCTTGCCTGGACAAAAAGGAAACTCTGAATTCCCTCCTTAGGGAGAAAGAGAGAGAGGACCCATGGGCATCGACGAGGAAACAGGCGGGTGTGAGCGAGTGCCCTAATGCCAGTGGGCTTTAAAGTAAGACAAAAGCAGCTTTACAACAATCCCCAGAGGCTCGACCAGAATAATTCCAGTCACCACCCCAAACGCACAGTCTCCAGTGCAGGATCTAATCGCTGTACATATTATTATTGTTGTTATTAATTATTATTGTTATTATTATTGTTCTGTAAACATGTTGCACAAGCTTAGCTTTTTTTTCCGTTCCGTTGTGTGTGGCTGTAAAACCTGATGCTTTGTGAAATGAGAATCTTGACATTTTACTTGTGAAATTTGGAAAATGTGATCAATTGAAATCAACTGTGTTTTGTGTTCTCTATGTCAAAGTTTAGTTTTATATTGAGAATGTTAACTTATTGCTTTGTATCTTGGAAAAATGAACTTTGTAAATAAGTTATAAAGTTTCTTTGAGACAGTAAAATTATGGTTTCGAGAAAGAGCTGCTATATCGTGTGCTATGAGACGAGCCGGTGTCTGGGCCAAACTTCCCCCTCTGGGGGAACCACGCAGGGGCAGCAACCCTGGCTCCAGGTATACCAGGATGAGGGACCTAGGCCTGCAGGGTGCCCTCAGGGGCAGTTCTTCTTGCCTACAGCCTAGCTCCTGACCGTCAAGGGGTTTGATCCCTACCTAAGTTAGAAGGGTCCCTGGGAAAGGGGATCAGGAACAGGTGCGGCAATGGCAGAGCCCAGGCTCAGGAACCAAAGAGGCTGTGAAGGCCGGCTGACAGGAGGAGATCAAAGCAGAACTCAAAGACAGCCGGCCTGTGAGATTTGAGATTTGAGTGATCCCGGACACACACACACACACACACACACACACACACACACACACACACACACTTTACGGGAGGCCTAGAAGCCTGGACACCGCACCACCGGACTTTGCCCCTCTCCTCCGGGGGAATCTGGCCTCTCCCATTTTGCTTGCCAGGATTTCGATGCCGAAAAGACGCGGCCAGACGCCATCAGGATACGTCTGTCAGGCTACCAGCCAATCAATCACTGCGCTCCCGGGGACAGTGTCAGGGCTCTACCCGGGGTCCTCCACATTGACTCCTACCCACAAGGGCCCATCCACAAGGAGAGGCCCATTCCCGCTTGAGGATCCCGGGCTTTTTCTCTGTGCCTGGGAGGAATGGAGGAGACAAGGGAGGGACGGGTGGGCTGCGTTTACTCGTTGGAACCAGAGGGCTGGCCGAGTGAAGCCCCTCACCCCAGCCCGAAAGTCTCCAGGCCAGGCCTTTAAGAGAGCACCTCGGGGAAACGCTCAGATCAGTTCTGTCTATATGGACCGGAGCTGGGAACAGGTGAACCAGCCTGGCTCCCTTCTCCTCCCCGCGGCCCCACGCCTCCACCCAACCGCAACCCCAGATCCCGCGGCCCAGCTGAGAAAGTTGGGGGTAGCCGCGGGCCCCGACCGGCTGCTTTGAACGATTCCTCTTCTCTTACACCCGCCTTCAGACATCCGCGCTCCACCTTTGGGGCTCCCCTCTGCAGCGCGCTGTGGGGAGCAGAGTGGGGAAGGCAATGATCTGTGCTGTGACAAGCACCCACTTTTCAATTGGCGCTGGTGAAAGATCAGACGCGCCAGGCTCTTCCGACGCCCTTTGGGAAGGGGAGGGGACGTGGCGGGGGGTGGGGGTGGGGTGGGGGTGGAAAGCAGGGAGGTAGTGGGGGGATGGAGCCCGGGACCCTGAGGCCCCTTTTCCGCCTGGGAGTGGGGCTTTTCTTCTCCCGCAGGTCCCCAAAATCTGGAGCGCAATTAGGAGAAAGGAGACCTCAGAGACCAAGGTGCCCACGCGGACCGGCCTCGAAGCTGAAATAGAGAGCGGACTGCCCTGGCTGGGCTCGGGCGCCAGGGCACAGATCTCCCTGGATTTGTCGTCCCTGCAAGATGAGACTGCTGGCGGGGAGATTTTGGTAGATTTCTCTCGCGCATTTGAATCGGGCTCCTCAGACGGCGGCCAGGGCCCAATGCCTGAAGCCACAGGCAAAATCTATTTGGTCAAGCGGATTTTAATACTTTGATATATTAGCTTATACTAATTTAATAATCTCTTGCTAACAGTTCAAATAGAGAAATTATTAGTTTTAGCTAAACGAAGGCGGTCTTTAGTTAGGCTCTATTATAATTATAAGCGGTTGTACTTTTAAAAAATGTTAATCTCAATATAGGCCTAATTAATGCTGCCTTGTTACTGACAAGGAGTTCATCAAATATCTGATTCAAAGATTTTCATAATGAGTATATTAATTAAACTATGAATAATCTAAAGGTGGTTATATTTAAACAATACCTCATTATAATGATTAAATACTGATTTTGAATACTATGTCTTAACAATTGTCACTTAGAAAACACAACCTTTCCTTATGTATGAGTCTGTAATGGCAAAATGCAATTTTGGGATTTTTCCCCTTGTTCAAAAAATGTGAACCTCATTTTAAAACACTTCTGAAATAGGTTACACACAGCTTAATGATTATCAAAATGACTCTTTTCTGCAAAAAAAGACCCCAAAGTGCGTGTACAGCTGCAAACCCAAGAGGGTCAGCATCATTTCACTGTATTCTCTTCTTGATTACAAGCCGGGCCCATCAAACACAACATAATTACAGTAATTTCAGGTTTATTTATTCTAATGCAGTTTCCCCATCTCTCTGGTAATTATGAGCAATTTTTTCGCCCAGGGAATCTTTTTGCATTAACAAAAGAGATAAC